>NW_027459459.1:600000-900000 GCF_050624435.1 Tenrec ecaudatus
AGATCAATTTCCAGTGTTAAAAGATGTCACTTTGAGGAATAAGGCACAGCTGAGCCCTAGTGGTATAGTGGTTACAAACATAATGCGTCAGAACCAACCCAGTTGGGTTGCTCAACACAAGATCAGCAGTTCTGCTCCCATACAAAGTTCCAGTATTGGAAACCCACAGGGATATCTCTCCCCTGTCCTATAGAGTTGCTAAGGGTTGGAATCAACTTGATGGCAGTGAACTGGATGTAAGCCAGGCTGACTAGAGACACAAATCAAGTGCCACTCATATATGTGCAATAAATAGTTTTCTTTCAAGAAGTCACTATAGTATTTCTATTTCAAGGAAATATCCCAGGCCAGTCCAACTCAAGTCCATAAGTCCAACACTAGCCCATAAGTTCCTTTCCAACTTACGCAGTTACATGCAATGATGTACTGCTTGTTTTATGGAAACTAGGCATGGTTTTATATTTCTCGTTCCTCTCACTGACTGTTGTCTAGTGTAGGCTGATCCACATCAGGCCCGCAGTATGGGGTCCAAGCGTCGCTGTGAGTGGCTGAGGCTGTAACTGTTGATAACAGGGACTCTGGTGGCCTCGTGGTTAGCCGTTGGCTGCCATCCGCAAGGTCAGCAGGGGAAATTGTCAGCAAATCTGCAGAGGAACGATGAGGCTGTCTACTCCCGTCGTGGTCTTGGAAACTCCCGCGAGAGTTCTGCGCTGTCCTACAGGCTGGCTGTGACTCAGCATCACCTTGAAGGCAGGGATGGGCAGTTTAAGGGAGTAGAAAGCCCCGTCTTTCTCCCTCAGAGTGGTTAGTGATTTCAAACCGCTGACACTGTGAATCACAGCCCAACGTGTAACCACTACGCCGCCAGTGTTCCTGACTCATGGATCACAAAATTCTTAACACACGGCCTTGGTGGCCCTGCCCGTTTTTTCATTACTGCCTTACAGTCTGTATTTACTTTGGTCAAAATGCTGGTGCCAGCGACCGAGCACTGAAGTGGCAGTTACGGCGAATGTATATAAGGACTCTACCCTGTGATGATCTGGAGTGGATCAGTGCATTGTGGGAAGACCAGAACAAGCAGTGCAAGGGGAGGGAGAAGACGACCTCCTTACAGGAAACATGGACAATAAGGTGGAATCTTGGTTTCAGAAGGACCACACATAAGCTTCCCGCCCTGATCATACACAGGTCCCAGTGCAAAGAGCCCTTTGTGTCCCTATCTTTCTGTTCTCACCCAAGGATCTCAGCTGATGAACAGCGATCAGTCACAAGGAAAGAGCTTATCTATTCTCTGAGATAAGAGGAGCCACTCCTGATGGAGGGGCAGGGACCACAGATAGCAACGAATTAAGGCGAGCAAAGCAGCAGACATAACGCTTACCTGCAAGTCAGGCCACCTCTCTAAAAGTTGGAGAAAAACTAAAGCTCCCCCCACTGCTCATAATGGAGAATTCCTAAGATAATATTTTGTTTTTGTTAGTCCTTGTAAACCTAAAATCTTATAAAACTAAAAAAAAAAATCAAACGCACTGCCATGGAGTCAATGCCAGCCCAGAGCCCCCTGTGGGTTTGCTGTGGGAGCAGAGAGCCCATTCTTTCTCCCCGACTTGTGGGAGAGCTCGTGGGGGAGTTCTGAAAATCTTCTGAAAGGAGGCTATTCGAATGCGGACGCCTAGACAGTGCGAACATATGCCCTGTTCACTCACCCAACCATTGATGTAAAAACACGTCCCGTGGCACTGCCCGCACAGGCCCTGTGACCTGCTCCTTGGAGCGAAGACAAGCAAGACACCCCCCGGAGCAGTTTGCTTTGTAACATGCGGGGTTGCCAGGAGGCAGAGCCCAAGGAAAGTCAGATAAATCACTGCCCTGGCACTGGGCTCACACTGGCCCTGCAGGCAGCCAGGACCACCCTCACGGCTTCCGAGGCGGGAAATCTCTGCAGGAGTAGAAAGTACGGTCTTTCTTCCTTGGAGCGGCTGGTGGTTTCCCACGGCTGACCTTGCAGGCAGCCCGGCGACAGGGTCCCACCACGCGGCCAGGGCTCCCAAAGAATCGGAACGAATGCATTCAGTGACGGTTACTGTTCATACTTCACCATTAAAAATCACATCGTCAGTATGTTAATGAAAGTTCACCCAACAGCAATAACAATCCCCATATTGATGCCCTGGGGGATTCAAAGTAAGCAGAGGGTAACTCTGAACAGTGTCAGGTATGAAATAGGCATTCTGTCATATGACTCTGATGACGTGAGTTATTGGTAATTATACCGCTATGCTCTAAATAAGGGAACTAAGGAACCTTCTTTAGAAGAACAATTCCATTGTGATCACCAGTGTCGATGACACTGGAGGCAGAAACCTTTACCCACCGCAGTCGTCCCCAAAGTGTGGCCGTTGGGGGCAACGACAACTGGTATTTCCACATGCCTCCATGTCCCGTTCCATCTACTGATCCAGGAAGTCTAGGAGTGGGGGGCGGCGCAGAATCAAGCAAGTCCTGGTAATTCTGAGATGACTTCACGTTTAAGGAACATTGGCTATGGGCATAACGTTGTTGCACATACTAATTGCAGGGAGTACTGGAGTTTGACTGTTGTTTTCTCAAACGATTTTTAAGTAAGCATATATTATTGCCACGTGATTATTTTATATACCATCACAGAATTGACTAAGACAACGTGGCAGGCTGAGGATGGAACTTGAGCTACACCACTTACGATGGTATAATCTTGGCAAATGACGTAATCCTTGTGGGCTTTTAATTTAGTAATCTGCAAAATGACATAAAATGATGAGATCTTGCACAGTCATTTCTATAAACAACTGATTGGAATAAACACTACAAAATCAAAACCTAGAGAGTAACGTTTATAAATCAAAAGAACACATGAATACATATGAGCCAAAATTCACTGCCTTCAGTCAACACATGCATGGGCCAACAATCTTTTGATGAATCTTCATCTTTTCTCTGCCAAAGCAGTTTTCAACATTAAACCCACTGCCGTTTAGTCAACCGTAGCTTCTCACAACACTATTTCGGGTTTCTGAGTCTGTCACTTTTGTGGGGGCAGGTCGCCTTACCTTTCTGCCGTGAAGTGGCCAGTAGGTTTGAAATGCCAACCTTGCAGTTGGAAACCCAATACCAGAGTCTTGGACTAGAGTCAGCATCTACTCTAGTTCTCTTTGCTTTTAAACTGTAACACCTCTTTTCCCTAATTACCCAATGGACAGGGAGCTGGTGATGCACTGGACTGCTAAGTGAAAGGTCCAGTTTCCAAAAGCACCGGGAAGCGAGGCCTAGTGCTGCCCTTGAGAAACTAAGCCACTGGAAACCTCCTGGACCACAACTCTACTCTCACACCTCTAAGGTCCTCATGAGGTGAAATAGAGTCGACTCAGTTGGATAATTACAAGCTACCAGGTACTATGCTGTTTCAGAGTACTTTTTACAAATAGAGTGAAGATACCAGTCATCAATTTCTGGGATAGGTGATCTATATTACTCTCCGTTAATTCTTTATATTTAATAGGCTTCAGGTTTTAAACTGTGCCTTTTAAAATTATTTTTAAAATAATACATTAGTACAAAATTAAAAGTCTGTGTTTTAGACAGGCATTTAATTTCTGGTTAAATTTATTATTCATCGAAAACCACATATTATCATATTGTGATTTCTATGTGGTTAATTGTACATCCCAATAGCATTCTAATTCAGAGATTTTACATTATAATGCATCTGCTGTAATAATGTTTCCCTATATTTTACCCAGCAATACTTAGGGCTATTATTTCTTGTTAATTTGCACCAACCAGTGAAAGAAACCAATTATTGTACCTTTTGTTATGCTTTTTGTACATATAAAAATGGATATCGTCTTTTCTATGCCTTTAACATTTATTTTAGAGTGAAATTTTCAGGGCTCACCAGCTCCTCTCATAGCTCATGTTTTCAAGATCTTTTTATCATTTGTATTGTTCTCCACTGTGTGCTTGGCACTCTGTCTCGTTTCTGAAATGTGGCATTCTGCTGAACTTCGTGTCCAAATCAGAGCCTAACCAGACCTGGATGTAACACAATCCATTTTCATGCATGGCATCGCCATTACAATTCCACACACTGTAACATTTGAATATTTTAACACGGATAAGAATGCTGGCTCATTCAATTTATCATCCACTGTACATCTTAAATTTTTCTCTCACATTTTCTCTCATTGCACTTTTGGGTGTCATTAGCCTCTCCTGAACTACTTTTTTTTTTTTTTGACACCATCAGTTTTCTGGAGTTTCATACCAGGGATTATACACCTGTCCCAATATATCCAGATTATGCTTCTTTGTAATGTAATGTCCACTCCACTGTCATGCAATTAATTTCAACACATAATAATCCTATAGGACAGAGTAGAACTTCCCGGTAAGACTTTCTTGTTTGTAATTGTTGTGGAAGTATATCAGCAAGTCTTTCTCCTACAGAGACCCTGACCCTGACCCTGAACCTAACCCTAACTACCCACTTCTCAGTTATTAGTAGAAAATATACCTGTATAGTATTCCTAACTTTTATGATTATGCTTTTTTACTTGTTACTTAAAAAATAGAATTAAACAAGAAAAAATAGAGCTGACTGATGTTTTGCTTCAGGTTCATTTAAAAAGAAACTATGCCATCCCCTTCATTGATTCAATTTAAGAAAGTTGAACTCAGCATCAGCAACCAGATTCTAGTATTGCTTTACTATTAAGCTGTCATCTGAAAAACACAGATTAAACCTCTGATCTTCACTCAGAGGTGGCTCAGTGGCGCCAGTGCCCTCACTGCAGGAGGTTACCTGTATATGCTGAGATCTGTCATCTGGTCGGTTGAGCAAATCTTAGTAAACACAGTTAGTTCCACTTAGCAGGTTTACTTGCCGACTTGCAAAAGCAAGCGATGCAAGAAGATATAAAAATGATGAAGGAAATGACAAAATCACCTTCATGCATTGGGTCCAAATTTAATTATTTCATTATGAATAAATGACAGAGTTATCAAAACTGAAATGAACTGACATATCAGAAGTGATGGTTTTTCACGTTCCCAACTGAGAAATCACCAGGATTATCCAGCTAAATGTCAACTCAGGTGTATTCCACCTGCAGCCCCCAACCACCTACCTCTACCACCCCCTAGTCACGCTCATGCGTCAGAGAGCAAGTCCTCTAAAGAAGGAAGGCATTTTACACCTTGTCTCTTGCTTAGTACTTGCTTTACTCATGTAGGAAAATTCTTTACTTGGAGCACTGCCTCTCTTTTTAATTTGAACTTCACTTTTTTCTTTGCTTTCCCACCTGGCACTAAGAGGTGCTCAGTACAATATTATAAAACAGTACATTAAGAACCTGTATCTTTAAATGTAGGAAATGGTAATAGACTTAATTGTTTTCATAGAAACAGTGAAAGCAATGGTACAAGCCCAATTTTTGGTTTAAGGTAAAACTATATGATAATGTGAGTATATTCATTGAAGGGTCAAAAAGTAACCAACTCACAAGTTTTTTATAAGCTTAAAATTATATCAAGAATCTTTTTAAAAAATGAAAGTTTAAACTACAACTATCAACTCTAATAAAAGGCATGTATTGATTTTAAGTAGCTCTACATTTTATTTTTATAACCTAGTAATATGTAGTTGAATTGAAGGGCATGATAAGAAATACGGAGGAAAAAACTTCATTTAACATGTTCAGGTCAAATATAATAGTTTCCAGAGACTTAGCAAAAGGATTATCACTAGGAAAATATTTTTTAAATGAAGATTTTTTTTTTAGTTCTTCAGAAGACTGATGAAGCATTTAATCACTGTCATCAATTATATGATGGATCAATTGAGAGATATAATGATAAAATATTTTCCCTCATAGCTTAGTACAAGGCTCAAAATGATTAACTTAACTTAAAGGGAAAACAGAAAAATGCTAGGGGATATGAAATATTATGACAAATTACTAAATATTGCAGTGAAATATTTCCCTCAGCAACCTTTAAAACAGGATAGTTACCCTTTGAACTGGAGCCATTTAGATACTAAATTTAAACATAAGTAACTCCTGACAAGGAAAATGCCAGTTTGTTCCATAGCAGCTTATAGAGACTCTGCTGTTCTCTGTGCTCATCTGGAACGAGACCTTGCCTCTGCTGTCCATGATGGTCATCCCTGACTCACCTATGAGGCACAGGCGTCATCTCGATAAAGTCCTCTGACTCCCTATCCTGCCCTTCCCTTCTGACATTAATAAACACAGAGGCCAATGACTGGAGTGGGGCATGCGTTTGTAGTTCAATGTATGAAAAAAAGGAGTATGAAAATCTTTACAAATATGCTTACAGAAAGTTTAAACACTAGAGTAAGAAGATAAATGGATTTTTCTTTTATGCTTAATATTTCTTTCATTAATATTCAATTTTTTCTGAAAACAATTACATTAAATTACTTTAACCACATATTATGCACTAGTGACCTGTTGGACTGTGAAATTTTCAGATAAGATACAAGTTCAAGGTCGCTGCCAGGGATCACTGAAAGAATAAAGATCTCCTTTCCATTTGTATTTTTTAATATTCATGTTTGTTGTGCTACTTTGCTTATAACATATGCAGATAAATGTTTCTGAAAGAATAACATGGTTTTATCAAGAGCCTTAATGAGATTCCCCCAATTTAATGATTTCCTTTCATGGAATGACGGCCAAGCTATCACAACTAGAAACAAGCCGGTGCTTTGCACAAGGGTAAATAAAAATGACTGCTATAAAACCATATAAATCTCATAAAACAAAAATATCAAAATGAAATCTTTATTAATAAAATATCAAAGTATAAGGCAGTTGTTGGTTCTTGACATAGTTCTACACACTCGTAAATCCAGTGTTTCCATCTCTCTAATTCTAAGGCTTTCCCAGTCCTTTGATTTACAGCCAGTCCAAACAGCATGCTAGGTAACCTGATGGGCTCAAATCATGCCCTTTTACATTCCCTTTGAAATTTGGGGACAAAGTGAAATCTCAAGGAGCAAAATCATGGCTGTTTGCTGGAAGGGGTAAATTTTCCCAAGAAAATTCTCATAATAGCCTCCTCCACCCCCAAAGAATTAGCAGGTGCATCATTCGGATGGAAAAATAATTCCTTGGGGCAAATTTCCTGGTCTTTTTTTTCACAGATGCTGTTTCCATTTTTTTTTCAGCTTCTTCCTAATAAGTCTTTGTAATTGTTCAGTGCCCTTCAAGAAAATCTATCAGAATTACTCTTTTGGGATAAAAAGTATGAATAAACAGTTGCCATAACCTTCTGGCTGATCGCTCTGTCTTGAATTTCAATGGGTTAATAGGGCCCCGCAAAAGCCACTGCCTTGACTGGACATTTTTCTTGACTGCACCTGACTGTCCTAATGAAGGAGCCTGGTGGCCTCGTAAGGTTTGCATTGAGCAGTAGTGTAAAGGCACGGGCTACTTTGAGGGAGAATGGTCTGATGAGGCTGTCTGCTTCCATAAACATCGACCGCTGGAAAACCCAGAGTCAATTCAGCCCCAGTGACCTTGTTAGTCAGAGCAGAACTGCCCCTGTAGGTTTCCAAGACTTTAACTCTTTATAGGAATAGGAAACCCCATCTCTCTTCCACCTATAAGCTTGCTAAACGTCAGAATTGACCGATGGCAGCGAGATGTGGTTGTTATCGTTTTTGTCTTCAGTCTAATGCCTTCATGAGACTAGGGTGAGTATTCAACTTAGAGAACTCCTCTATAGCACTGATGGCAGGGACATGTTGTTTTGGATGGACCCAAGTATGCATGAGCTGAAACACTAGGAACAATACTTGTTGACTTAGCTTCATTCCTGAAACATAAGGGTATAAATTAAGAAAGATAGCCTAAAACTTGAAATATATTGTTATTTTCAAGCCATTGTATTTGAAACTATGAACCAGAACAAACATCCCTTTGCTTTCTCTCTAATACTTCAGCATTGAAAATGGAATGCATCAACTGAGACTCTGAAAGCAGTTTGAAATCATCTGAGCAACACAGGACTGTTTTCAATTTACCTGTTCCTGTTGCTGGAAATCCAATCTGATATAAGTGTTGATGCCTGTTGGTGACAGTGCTTGTTACCAAAACTGCACACCAGCATTATAACCTCTCTGCGTAGTTCTCTAGACGGCATTAAAAGGAAGAAAAATGAAATGAAACAGCAGTGTTACTGTCTGAAGAGAAAGTCGGGGCAACATTAAATAAACAGTTGGTTAGTAAAGAATGAACATAAAGATAGATGCTTTTTAGATTCTGAAATTACAAACTACTTGTGAAGAGACAATTAAGCAGAGATCTATAAAAGTCAGATCTGGAATCAGTACACAGAGGAGGGTATAAGTCCATCTCACTACTTCATTAAGGCAGAGCTCACATTAAACATGGCAAGGACACCTGGGTCCTCGTGTCAAGCAATGGACCTGCTGCCCCGTAGCGATCCTCCCAGAAAACGGAAATGAAAGATCAAGCGTGAAAGAAAGATCATCTCATGCAGCTAAAACCACAATGCCACTAGTACGATTTTATTGTATAGCTCATGGAGAAACTGAAAGAATAATCAAATAATACAGTACTCGTGTTGGTAAGATGCTTGAACAAGGGATCCATTAAAATTATTTTTGGGCCATCCAAGTTTGAGATATGTTGTTGCCACTTGCTTCAAAATATATTCCTAAATGGAACAAGGAAGGTAGAAAGATGGTGTCAGCTTGAAACATCTCTATTCTGACCACTAAAATGTTATAATAACAAAAACACACTTTCTAAATATAGCTGCTTTCAAATAACACTGAAATTATGAGCACAATAACTTCCCAATTACAATGTTACTTAACTTAGCAATTCAAATACAGGACACACAGATCTAATACTATCAAAATTTGGAAGTCTACTTTTCCTATTGGACAAAAGAATGATTTATAACATTGACAATGTTTACAACCAAATGAATAAATAGTAACGTTGATGATACTTGGACTTGATATTCTATAAGAAATACTATATATCTATAAGATTTACTATAGATATGCTATAAGAACGTGAGCACATAACATTTATTTTCTACCAGTAGAATATACTTAAAGTATTATGTAGGCCCAGCCAGCCTACAGACTATTATTGTTGAACTGAAAGCCACAGAATGATCTTCAGTATAATTACATGGTATTTCAGAATCAACAATCGATTCAGCTAATGATATATTCAAAGCAATTTTTAACTTTTATTGAAAATGAAATGTCTGGCATCACACACTATTTAAAACTAAAAATTACACAAAAATGTGTGTTACTTTTACAAAAATTTCATTACAGTGTGTTTTGTTAAGGAAAAAAGAAAAGTATATGTCTTTCTCTAGTAGATATTATTTGTACCACAATGGAAACGCCACATTTCTTTGAGCGTCTGATGTAATAGTTGAGACAAAGCTAATGATAGCCATGGCACGATTGTCCCTGTCCACAAGTAACTAACCGGGGGCTTTCAATTTAGCTTAGGGTAAGAAAGAAGGACCTGTGATGGCTCTCTGACATTTAGAATGGCTTGAATAGCCAGTTTCATGACGTGGAAATATAGTTTCCAAATACGTAAGTTAGTCAGTATAGCCAATATGTCACAAGACGATTTTATAAGACAGAAACAGGCTCTTTGAAGGAGAGCAAAACAGTGAGCAAAGATAATAGACGGCACAGAAACGTATTGTCATATGCAAAGCCTCACAACTGATAGAAAATTTGGAAATCAAAAGCTTATTAACAGTCTTTAATCTGAATCTTATTTAAAGTGATGATTAAATTAGATTAGTTGGTGTTAGCAGTGCAATTTGGTTTCCCAGGCTTCAGCTCTGGAAATCTGGTCAGGCTGTTGGAACGTGTGTCATGTCCTCACGTCTATTTGGATTATCTGTTGTTTGCTCTCCTGTGTCCCCTTGGACCCAATTATGAATGGGCTTTGGCCTCAATGTTGATCTTATCCTCGTTAATTAAGGAAGTGAATTGAATTCACTCTGCCCTTTTGGATAAAAATAATGACTAAGAAGCCTTGCTGAAACTGTCTATATTCTGCTAGATTTTTGGACCCTCTCTAACCAGGGGAAGTCCTTTGTGAACACGGCGTCCTTTAACTATCGGGAAGTCGGTTGAACTTTAAGGATTTGCTCTGTATATTTGTTCTTAAATTCCGAAGCATTCATTGAAGATTAATTGACACTTTGAGGCAGGAAAAAAACGTCGCTTGTAATAAATTTCTTCGAATAATTTTCATCAGTGTGGAAAAGAAAAATCAGGACAAAAGTAATCACGCAAATTAGAAGAAAGAACGAAAATAACGTAGAGTCAATGGTGAATAGCAAATAGGAAAATAACAGCTTATCTTATGAGAGTAAGAGAATATATATGATTACATTGAAGACATTATAGTTCTCCATGCGGTCCAGCAATTTATCCAGAGGATAAAGAGCCCGGCTGGCAGCATGCCAAGGAAGAAAATCCTTTTCCTCAGATAGGTATCTGATCATCTCCAGGGGAATATTCTGAGGCAAGTAGCCGGCTCTGCACAAACAAAGAACAGAATGTTAATGATGTGTGTAACAGATACATGATAAGGCAAAAAGGAAGGTTTTACATATACAAATAACAGACTACCAGCATGATTTGTCACAGAATAAAGAAGCCATTCTTAGTGTTTAAAAACACAATGATTCACCTTTTAAATATATCAAAAGATGGCAACGTCCCTTAATACATATAGTAAGTTAAAAATTTAACGAACACACAGAAAAACTAGACGCTGTATGTTTAAAAAGGAAAGATTGTTGAATTTGGATAAAAATCAACCCTTTTTATTTTCATTCACAGAAATGGTTCAGAGGTAAAAAGTAAAAAATAATTGCTCATTGACTTGAAATTTTGGTTTCTCCACGTATTCTTGTTGCTTTTCATGTAGTTCTGTGTCATGATTGCTTTAAAAAGCAGGGTTAGATAATAGAAAGCAACTCAAGAGTTTTGAGTGCTACCTTGCAGTGTAAGCATTTCGTATCTGCTTTTAAAAATTGCACTGCTTTCTTTAACACTTATAAAAAAATCAGAGTACGATTCTAAAAGAATTCAAAAACAAAAAATTTTAAATATTATCATCTTTGGATTTCTTTGGATTTCCAAGATGATTTCATATTCCTTTGGGGACCAATGTCAGATTTCTTGGAAGATATTAAAATGTATCTCTTGAGAATTATCTAAATATATACGGTTTGTATTTAAAAAGCCAATCCTTACCCCCTGCCCCTGACCTCTCCCCACCCAAAAAAAGCCACAGTAAGTATCTCTCCTCGCTGGTGGACTGCATACACAAGTCTTACAGAACCAAGGCAGCATAAACGGCACTTCTCAAGAAGGCACACCCATTTCTCAACCATCAACCGCTGAGAGATCCAAAGGGCAGTGTTTACCCAAGGACAACATTGACAAGTGGAAATACCGGCAGGGATTGGGATACGTGGTGTTACATGGAGGGAAACGCAATCAGTGATGTGAAACAAAATGTTTGTGGGTTGCTGCATGAGAAACGGACCTTTTCAGCAAACGCTCACCCAATTCATCAATTTTAAAAATCTGAAATGAACACATAATGGTGAACTATACATTTTAAGACTTGAGAACCATGATCATAACCTATTAGATTAACAAAGGAACATTATTTAGTTTGCCACATTATTGAGTCCAAATTTGATGTGTCAAGCAAAAATTATTCTATAAATGAACATTAGCTTCCAGATACATTTATCATATTCAAGATAAAATCCAGATATGAAGACAGACTTCGTGGGGCAAGTTCATCCTCAGTAAAAGGAACTGTGAAAAGTACCCCAAATTCTTAGATAATTTCCAAATTTCCTAGAGCTAATATAGCTTATATATGGTTATATGTGTAACACTCTTCTTGCACAATTTCCATTCTACACATCCTGTCAGGAACAGCATGAAAGTTGACCATGGCAACAAAAATAAAGAGCTTTATGTCTTCCCTGGAGTCACATTTCAATCATATTTAAAATTTTCTTTCAAGAGTAACTTCCTAATGAAAATTGTATACAATTTTTATAGAAATAATTACTAGATTTTCTTTCCCAAAAGAGCCATGTCGTCCAATATTTTGTGCTTTTAAATCATTTGTCTCCCTGAGTTTTTAATTATAAACATCAATTAGTATGTTGGTCATAAAATTGCCTCCACTTAACATATGCCATGGATTATGTTATATTGGCATTGAAAAAAGTATTAAAAATCCATTATTCTATGCTGAAGAAAAATATTTCTAAAAATAAAATTGTTTAGCAATTAGATACATTATTTGGAGTTTTCAAATTCAGTTCCATATGCAAAAATTTTTATCTGCATTTCTACAGATTGTCATGAGTTTGAAAATAAGTAAAGAAGTATTCCTTTATTATAGAAAATATTATTATTGTAACTTAATAATATTAAGTTATTGATAAAAGTTATTATTCCTTGACATATCTTCCATCTAGGTCTATACACTCCTGAAAGAAATGTTCCTATCGCTATAACACTTCCTGAAAGAATTCTGCTCTCTGCTTTACACAATATCAAACTGGCAGTTTTGGTAATTTTGAGGGACTCAATTTGTATTCCTTTTCAAAGTTCTCTGAGTTTTGGAAATAAAATGAAATCTAAAATATCAAGATCAGGCCTATAGAGTGGATAGGGTACGGGCTCCCAGATGAAATTCACATAGGGCAGACCCTGATGTCATTGAAAACAAACAATAATAATATTACTGACATGGAAAAAATTATGTATTTATTTTTAAATTAAATTAATCATTTTATTGGGGGGGCTCTTCCAAATCTTTAACAATCCATTATTCATTAATATTAAGTACACTTGTACATATATTTACATCAATATTTCCAAAACAATTTCTACTTGAGGCCTTGGTATCAGCTCTCTCCTCTCCCCACCCTCCCTCATGAGAACAATTCTTTCTTCTATCATGGTTCTACTTGATTATTGTCCTCAGGGAGAGTTCACTGAAAATATGGGGACAATCCATTACAAAGTGTGGTGAAGAATTCAGATAGTACACAGCTATCTAAAAGAACTGTTTCTGGGGTCTTTTAATCTTAAAATAAGCAGCCATCTGAGAGAGGCTTGTCAATAATCAAATCCAAATCCAGAGGTGGAACAGTATGAGAGCGTACACTTTGAGCATCTACATACTTTGCTGAGGTTACGGATGACAGTGAAAGCCTAAAATGCATTTGCATGTGGATTAAACCTCTGGAGAATCCTCTCTGACCACATACTAGGGAGAGAAATAGTCTTGCTCTTCAAGACAGAGTACATTGTAGCTTATGACGGATATGGCTATCATGTCATCTCTTTGTAGACCCATTTAAAGTTGTTCCAAATTTTAATATTTTCTAATTGAAGTTTTTCTCTGGTTTATTTTGTTGTTATTTTTGTTTACTTTTTTTGTTGTTTTCTGTAAATTAAATCCAGGGTAAGCAAATCTATACAGACACAAACTGCCTCAGGAGTTTCGTAAGGACACGCTGGGAAACTTGGAGGGGAAACAAGGAGCTAACAACAATGAGCACAAGGAAGAAGGAAAGGTTTCAAAATGGACTGTGGCAATGATGTCACAGCTGTTTTTAATATGACTGAACTTTGAATTGAATAATATATAACTTACACATCAGTGAAACTGCTAACAGTAGGCTAAGGATATGAATAAACAGTTAACCAAAAATGATATCCAAATGGCTACAAAACATGAGACAAATGTTAACAATAATTACCCATCCAAGAGAAGCAAGTCAAAATAAAGACTGACAACACAGTGCAATTAAAAACGAAACAGAAAACAGCAAATGCTGCAGAAGGTGCAGTGAGACTGCAATCTCACACGCTGCCGGCCGGTCTATTCATAACAACCGTGGAAAGCAAACGGCACCACCTCAAAGAACTGGGAATATAAATTCCATCTAATACAGCAAAGTGTCTGCTGGGGAGATAAGAGCCATAATATAAACAAACATATGCACTTTCGTGGTTATCTCAATACTGTTCAAAATAACAAGAAGTTGGAAACTACTCAAATTCCCATGAGAGGAAACAGATAAAGAAACATTTGTGCAGTGGAATACTATTCATCACTAAAAACCATGATGAAAACATGAAACGTAAGACAGATGGACCTGGAGAACATTATGCTGAGCAAAGTTCATCAATCAAATAAGGACAAATAACATAGCAGACCACTTCTATAAAGATAAAAGTCAAGGGCAAGATTTGTATATCAAAGGGATCAGACCTTGGAGGTTCCCTAGGGAGAGAGGGTGGGAAGAGAAAGCTTGGAATTTCAATAATGACAGGTAATGGATTCTGTGAAAGGGAGGATGGGCGTCCATAAGAAGGAAAGAGAAATTGGGGGGCTGTGCTAAGGAGTAGTTTGAACTGTTGAATGCAGTTGATGGTATGAATTATAATTCCCTGGTTGAAGGTATGAAATATAATTCCCTGACCTAATTCACAATTGAAAACATTTCTCACACACACACACACACACACACACACACACACATATCTATTAAAAGGTACAGATACAACTGCCAGTGTTTTAATCCTGAGTTCGGAAGTTGTTAATTTTGTTATGTTATTTAAATTATTGTCTTAGTTTTTCATCTATACAATGTGGATGGAAACCGTGTCTAAAGTATTTAGTTGTCATGAGTATTAAATAACTTAATGAATATAGGAAAATTACACAAAATCAACTGGCACACATTGTTTACAGGTTGTTATAATAATGACAAGCGTTGCCATTTCAGGCATCTGTGAACATGGTAACTTTCCCCCAGTCTTACATCCATGCTTTATTTCAAATTTGAAAAAAAATTTCTTGGACATTTTAATTAACACTGAAATTGTTTTAATTGTTTTAATTGCTTCAGGAAGAGCAGGAAGCAACTGAGTCATGAAGTTACTGATATGGCTGATATCTTTCAGGAAGGAAAATGGTGTGGCAACAAAAGGTTTCCACTTCATCAGGATGGAGCTGAAAATCAACTTGGGGACTATATGACAAAGCCCAAACGTTCAACTGGAGGATCTTTTTTTTCACGCTAGCTTTAAGTGCTTACCAAGGGCATGTACACCAAAAATTCTCTACCGTAAATTGGATCTTTTTATATTGCTAAATTAATTGCTTCTCATTAGAAAAGTATTACAATCAGGCTACTGAGATAAACCAGTCTATTGGTTTGGGGTCTGCTCTGCCCTTTAAGAAAGCCTAACCATGCCTGTGGCATCCTCTAGCCTACACTGTTCCATCCTCTCTCTTCCAGATAGCTATTCGGAGACTTCCAACTTCAAGACAGCCGTTGTCTGCATCCCTTAGACTCCTTGTCTAAACAAAAATGGGAGTACACACCAGGAAAAGTTAACTAGGGCAAATTATGTAAGAGTGGGAGAAAGAAAACCTCTGATCAAAAGCGATTTTAGAAGCCATATATGTAGGAGAGCAATTCCCTTGGACAGGCAGGAAATTATACCTAAAGGCCTCTCCAAAACAGAGATCAAACAAATGCTCTGCTAAAAGGTCAATATATATGAGAAGGCAGAATTTGGAGTCAGGTAAACCAGGTTGAAATCTTTGCTCTGCTATTGATGGACAGTATGACCCCAGGCAGACAATGTACTAACCCATGGTTCAGCTCGTTGAAAGCTCAAATAAGTGACGTAAGTACTTACAAAACAGCAAGAAAGACCCTGGAGTAGATGGATTTCCATGGTGGCTTCAATGCTGAGCTCGCCATGACAGTGACTGCAAGTATAGCACAGGACCGAGCGGTGTTTCATTCTGTTGTTAGAACTGACTCAATGTACCAGCAACAATGTAAAAACATATGTAGTGTTTATTTTTTAAAACAAACACAGTACCTTTGTCTTGCTAAAGATGCCATTAAAGAGCAATAAAGATAATTATTTTAAGTGGTTCTCATGTGTAGAATTCATCACTGTAAGAAAAACATAGATTAAGCAAAGTTCTGTTTCTAAGAATGAGATCAGTCTTTAAGGCAAAAACTATAGGTCTTGATGTTAAAAAGCAATAATTCAAATAAAAAAAACAAAGAGTAGAAACATAATGTAAATGAAACAAAGCTTTGGGCCAATGGAAGGTCCATACCTTAGACTTTCTCTTTATCCCCCATTGTCTCTCTTTGATATCTCTTCTCTCTTTCCCTTTATGTTTTACTCTGGATTTTCCATACTCCTGTGATTCAGTTCACAAGTCTCTCTTCAGTTTCCTCTAATCTACATTAAACTTATTTACTGTTTCAAAACATAATTCCATTTTCATTTCCCCCTCAGTTGTTCTCCAAAACTGCTTGCATTTTGGTCATATGTTCAAATATCTTATTTCCTCAATTTATTAATATAATATTTATACCTCATACTTGACATATTCATTATCTTAATTGTATACATGACTGTTTTTATGTCTACTTCCTCTATTAGCATATACCCACACATGGAACCATATTTCTTCGTGTAAATGGTGATTTTTTTACTATAAAGTACTCTTTATAATCTGTAGAAATAATTTGTAATGAAGTATACATTTGGGTTGATCTAGAATGTATTTTGTTTACATTAAGCCTGGAATCTTGGAGCATTTTGATTAGTGAACCAAGCATTTTAAAATAAAGACTTAAGGTTTGTAATGCAATTCCAAATTTTAGGGGAAAGGTTCTTTTCTTCTTCACTCACCACCTAGATTTAGAACAGAAAAATTCTTTGTAGTCCCTTTGCGCTAAAGGGGCACTTTTTCATTTTTCTTTCTGTAAACTATCTCATTAAATTTCTCACCATTGGCTTTGCTCCCTTTCTGTCACTACATGAAACCTTGAAAATATATGTGCAAATGCTCTTCGTTGGAAAAAATGTCCTCAAGACAAAAGCTCACTTCAGTATTTCTTTTAACCTCTCTCTCTCTCTTTTTTTAAAAGTTAAGATTATGCTGTATGAAACCAGGGCCAAGTGTTCTAATACTTATATAAAAAAAACTCACTAAAGAAACCAGAAAGACATTCTATTTTTAAGAAACAGAAAAAGCAGCAACTTGCTATCAGTGTTACCAGGCAATATGCAATAGAATGACTGATGAAGTGAAGAGGTAGTCTCCAGATAATGTTCTCAGTAGGTTATCAAATAGCCAACAGCCTTCCTAAAATAAATCCTGGCAAAACCTGTAAAACTGTGGCCATTTTTTTTCATTATTTCAAAAGAAATAGTATTTGCTTTCAAAAATGTAACCTGAGCCAATAATGGCTGCTTGTTTGTTAGCTCGGAACAGAATTGTGTCTTTCTTGTGTGATACCTCAGTATTAGACCTAATTGAAGCAGAAATTCTGACTGAGATTTTAATTTGTTCAATTAACATAGGTGAACTGTTTGATACCTGATAAGTACTGCATAGCTTTGGATCTACATAAAAAGAGATAATTAAAGTGGGCCTGATGATGAAACTTTTGAATTCTATATGTATCTGGTAATCAGATATAGCTTTCAAAATTTTTATAGTATACATTGGTATATCAGGCTGATTTTAAATGGACTAATGTTTATGATGACTAAAAAGCCTATAAGATGCTAAAACAACACATTATTATTCTACAGGATAATTTGATTAAGTTAAATGTCTCATATTTTCCACTACTATCAGATTATGTATATTGTGAATATACTTATTTAGCGTTTTCTCCCAAAACTAATTTTTATAAAAGATGTTATATCACTGTTCATTTGCTTTTTCTATACTTCTTGTTTGTAGAAATATGTCAACGTTTAATTCCAGTTGACTTGCTCGTTTGTCTTTTAAGCCTCAATTCATTTCTAACTTTGTTATTTGTCCTTTTTCTAAATATTATAGAATCTCTCCATTCTCGAAACACCCTTTACTAAGTATGTGCTGTGGGAATATGCATTGGTTTATTTCCACTTCTTTTCACTGTTTGTCTTCAATATCCATTTCTTCTCTGTATATCATTTATAAAACAATCTGAGATTCAGACAGATTCAGGATTGGATTGACCTTGAAGCTCCACTGGAAATGCAGTGAAGGTACCTCCTAGCCTAAGTGAATTAGAGTCCCATAGATGATAGTAAGTCCCATAGATAGCAGGATAGTAAGTTGTGGGAATAGCATAATCTTTGTACATCGCCATGTGTACTAATTTACAAGGCAAATTTTATTCTTAATTAAAGCTATTGAATACATAAATAAGTGCAAAAGTCATTAGAATTAGGCTTTTCATTACATCTGCAAATACTAAGAATAACAAGAGTAGCCAAAGAAATAGTTGAGAACACTGCAAAGTAGAATTTTACTACAGTCAATTTATATAAGATAAAACTAGGATAGCGGTGTGTGCGTGTGTGTGTCATGTTATCACAATTCCAACTACCAGAAAGGATCATACGAAAGACTAGGTAAATAATTTCAAAACAAGTATTGCACTTATTTAAACATTTTAGTGAAATAAAAATGATTGAACATGATGCAACAAAGGAATTTTAAAATTAATATAGCTAAAACACTAGGTAACAACAAAATAATTTGACCCAAGAGGAGCAGAGAAAGCATTATAATCTCTGCCTGTATTAATCTAGTAATGAGATGAATACAAGTAAGGAGCCTTTTACCTATTTTCACTTAATAAAAGACAGTTTTATCAAATAAATGCTAAATAAGTCCAGAACATCTAGGTAGGAGAACTACAAGCTCAACCAAGTATAAAAAGAAGAAAAAAGAAGCTGTTCTTGGTATTAAATTTTGCCCAAGAAAATAGAAAAAAAAAGCATTCAAACAGTGATGAACTAAATATGGACAAGAGAAAACTTACTTCGTTCAGCAAAAAGCACAAATTAATAATTTACCAGTAAGTGGTAAAGGCATTTATCATAGAAATGCCAATAAAATCATGTCCTTTCACTATGTACATTTTCTTTACAAGAACAAAGAAGCTTTTCCTTTACACTATGTCTTAAAATCACCTCTGGCCTATTCTAACGGTCCTTCAAGGCCAAAAGCTAAGCCAAGACACTCAAGTAATAAAGAATAAGAGTCAAAAGTATATTTCATCTGGAAAATTCTTTTCAAGATTTTTTAGAGATACCAGCAGACAAGCCAGATAGACAGAAATTACTTCAATATTAATTTCTTTTACCTTAGAAGCAAGTAATTAGCTTCTCCTATCATTAAATGTAAATTTATAACCAAAGTAGAGAAGGGATGATGCAAGCAGAAATGTATTCAAGTAAAACTAATTTTAATAAATTAAAGGCTGTGCATTACATGTGTCAACTACCATGTACTATGAAACCAACATTGAGAAATATTTTTCCAATGGTCTTCTAATCTATTTTGGTAATTTAATTTTCAAATACATTTAAAAATCAATTCTTATTATCTTTAGTATTTCACATGCAAATACTGAATTGCTTTTTATACCAAAAAGTTCTTTCTTACATCATCTGAAATTTGCTACTGGAATTTCGGGCCATTTATCTTATTCTGACCCTGATGTTGACAGAACTGTGGTGACTGGTTTTCCTATGGTGACCATTCATGCATTGGAGCCAATTACTAACTCTTAGAATTCTAGCCTGCAGAGGGAATATATGTAACTGCTCTCGCTTCCCCCCGCCACCTCGGATCCTCTTTCTGCCCCTCTCGTCTTCACCTAATTTTTTCAGTCTCTTAATATTATTCACATTTTTGAACTGAGATGATTGAAAATAAAAAAATCAAACCATTATCATTGAGTCAGTTCCAATGTACTCTCTGAATATTGATAGTGACCTCCCAGATCACATAACCTCCATTTCTTAAGCCTTCATTTAATGTAAACTATACATTAATACACTGTATTTACTTATTCATACAGAATATTAATAAAAAGCGCATATGCTTTACTTACATCTGTAGCAAAAGATTACATCTCAAATCATATTTCTATTTAAAGAATGATATACTAGAGAAGTAAAAGAATATATGGATAGATATCTCTGCTGCCTAGAAGCATGAGCACAGCTTTAAATCATTAATTATTTAAATCATTAAGTTATTTGCATCTCTCCTGATTGATAAATTGAATATAATAATATCTATTTTACAGGAGTGGTAAAGATAATAGTGTAAATTCTTTAAAACAAAAGGTGCTAACAAAAATTGCTACTATTATGTATATTAATATTAATACCTTCATAAATCTGACCAAAAGTCTGTTCTCCAACTTTGTTTCTGAGAGTGACCACAGAGACTATGTTAACCAACATCAGGGGCACTCCTCCGCCCAATAAAGGGAAAAAGCTCCTGAGGCAGAGCATTTGTAGTGTGCATTTGCCCCCTACAGAGAGCAACTTGCTGTAAATTAGTGCACCTCTGGTGTTACATAGGGCTCTGTCTGGCCACAGTGAATATCTTCATAAAGGCGGTTTTGCTTAAAGCTCATTTTTTTGTGATGGCCAATTTAAGAGAACAGTGTGAAGGTCAGAAATTTTGTTTCCTGCTTGGGAAAAACGCTGCAGAACCTGGCAGATGTTGAACACAGCTTAGGACAGTGGTATGGAAAAAACAGGTGCATGGGTGTGTTTCTCATTTCTGAAAAGGTACAATGTCAACTGATGACAACCCTTGTTATGGAAAGTCCATCAGCTTCCTGCACAGAAGAAAATGTTGACAAAATTCATGCACTTGTGCTTGAGGACCAGCAAGAGACCACGGATGAGATGGAGGACTAGCTGGATTATATTGCAACTCAGTTCAGTGAATTTTAACTGAAGATTTGGGAATGGGAAAGGTTGCTAGGAAATTGGTGCCTCGGGTAATCATTGGCCAGGAAAAGGAGCAGCCAGTAGAAGCATGTCATGGCTTTAAAAGAACAGGTAGGAAACGACCAGACTTTTCTTTTTTTCTAAGGTAATTACTAGTGAGGAGACATGGTGCGATTCTTAGGAGCCTGAAAGCAAACATCAATCAAGCCAATGAAGATGCCATCTTTAATTGTACCCCCAAAACAAACAAAAAAACACTTATCAAATGAAACTAAAAGATCAAGATGATGCTCATTTGTTTGTTTTTTAGGTGAGGGGCATAGTGCATTTGGAGTTTACCCATCAGGTCAATCAAGCTTCCTACTGAGAGGGTCTGACAAGATCATGTAACAGTGTATGACAAAGAAGACCTGATTTGTGGCAGACGAGGGACTGGGATTTCCACCACAACAACGCACCTGCTCAGGCAGCTATCTCAGTGCACCCGTTTTTGGCAAAAAACAGCATGCCTCTCTTGTCGCTCCCAACTTACTCACCTGACCTACCTCCATGTGACTTCTTTTTGTTTCTATGAATGAAGAAGGACATGAAAGGGCAGCAACTTCAAGGCACAGAAGAGGTGAAGAAAAACATGAGGGAGGTGCAGTCAGCCATCCAAACAGATGAGTTTGGAAAATGTTTCCAATAATGGAATCACAGATTTGACAAATGTATTAAGTTTAATGGAGAGTACTTTAAAGATCATAAGGTTGTTTTGTAACATAATAATAATTAATAAATACATAGCTTTGAAAAAATTCCACTTTGGGGGGCTACCCCCTCATATATACGCCATGTATGGGAACATGAAGAGAACAAAACAGTCATTAACTACATTTGATAGTATAAATGTAGTTGAGACTATGGATAGAGACAGCAAAGGCGAAGAAGGATTGTTTAGATGAGGGTTCAGAATAGCAACAATGAAACACAACTTTCCTCTACTTCCTAAATGCTCCCCTCCCCTCATCAAGATCCCAATTCCACCTTACAAATCTAGCTGAACCAGAGGATGTACACTTGTACAGATAGGAAATGGAAACACAGGGAATCCAGGAAGATGATCCCTTCAGGGCCAGTGGTGTGAATGGCGATACTGGGAGGGTGAAGGGAAAGTGGGGTAGAAAGGGGGAACCAATTATAAGGATCTACATATAACTTCCTCTCTGGGGGTTGGACAACAGAAAAGTGGGTGAAGGGAGACATGTAAGATATGACAAAATTATAATAATTTATAAATTATCAGGGGTTCATGAGGGACAGAAAAGTGGTGGGGGGACGAGGGGAATGAGGAGCTGATATCAAGGGCTCAAGTGGAAAGCAAATGTTTTGAGAATGATGATGGCAACACATGTGCAAATGTGCTTGACACAATGGATGGATGGATGGATTGTGATGAGTTGTATGAGCCCCCAATAAAGTGATTAAAAAAACAGAATAGGAAGAAGTTGCAGAACTCGGAAGTTGATTGTGCCCGAGGCGGAGAGTTCAAAGAACAGGAGGAGAGCTAAGTGAACGAAAAGAGGTCCCCAGGGGTCAAAGCTGAGGGGTCAGCTTAAATGTGACAGGACCCAGGAGACCCCATTAGAGAACAAAATACTTGGGCAAAACAATCTTCATTTCCCCTCCTGAATTGACATGACATAATGTCCTTAACATCTTCATCCTAGTTCAAATACCAACTCATTTTTCTAATTCTTATAAAAAGATGCGATATTTCTCTCATAAATATCATGGCATTTTGCTTATATTGCTTTTTCTGATAGCCACTTTAATTAAAGTCAATCAGTATTTATTAAATATATACTGTATACCATTTAATGAATACTGGATACACATGAGTGAATAGTACGGGCTAATATCTCTCTAGAACATTTACAGTGGAGGTGTGGGATGTTAGTAAGCAGGGGTAGAGCAGTAGACATAGTAAATATAATATAGAATAAAATATATATATGTTATAAAGTGACAAATGCTAAGGGACAAATTGATGTATGAATCAAAATAAGGGAAATGAAGAATGAACGTGTTCGCTGTCATTTTTTACATGGAAGTCGTCTTTGAAAAGGTGGCCTTTACACAGAAGATGCGGTACAGCTAACAGAATCAGGACAATGGTTTAAATAGAACTCTACGTAGAGAAGACAGCCCGTCACAAAGGCCTGACCCTGGAGCGAACTGGATGTAGTCATCAGAAATCAGGGCGTGGTGAGAAAGGAGACCTGAGAAGGGAGTCATAAGAGGCAAAACCACAGAGGGAAGAGGGAAGTTAAGGTCACTGGCAAGTTGGGGAGATTTGGATGAGTGGAGATCAGAGGTTGGGTCTTATGAGTTCACTGTAAAGATTGGCTTTTATCCCCACTTTGGTAGGGAGTCATTGTAAAAGTTTTGACATTAGATAATGCCTTAACAGTTAAAGATGGCATCTGACTTAAGGGTAAAAAAATATATCAAGCTGACTGGTTAAAATTCAACTGTACAGGAGCAGGATTAGTTCCAGAAAGACTATTTGGGAAAATGCTGAAGAAAGAAAACAAAGACCACTGACATGCTGTCTGTCCTGACTCGCAGTGACTCTTTACAGGTTTCTGAGACTGAAAACCTCTGAGAGCAGGTAGCCTCGTCTTTTTCCCATGGAGCAAGCAATGGGCTCGAAGTGCTGCTGACCTCGAGCCCCACCAGAGCTTCTTACGACTAAGGCAAGGGGTTGGTCATTCGAACAAGATAGCAATATTGTTGGTGAGGAAAAGGGTTCAACCTCTGGAATTATTTTGAGGGGAGAGCTGACAGAATGTCCTGGCAAACAGAATGAGAGAAAGGGGGGCTGAAGAGTATTGTGAAGTATCCAGGAATTACCATAAACTGATATAATTTAAGTAAGCACTGGCTTGAGAAACAATTTATTGTTGAAGGTACTGTGGCTCTGAGTCAGACTTGATTTCACAGCACTGTTTGGTTTTGGGTTTTTGTTCACTAGGTTACAACATTCTTGAGAAAGCACTCTCTAATTTCATTTCTGTTCTATAGAACCAATACATTCTGTGCATAGAATTAATCTGTGCACTTTCCCGATTATTAACCAGGGTCTGGATGACGTAATGCTATAGATGGGGAGCCTGGTATCAATAGAACCAGCAGTTCTAAAGGACAGGCTGGCTTTTCATGTCCATTTGTGTAGAAGACATATAAGTTAGATATGTTTAATCTAATAGGTACATGAATATTTAAAAACTTTAGTTATACCACCAGAACATTGCAAGTTAAAATGTCTATTTTTTAAAATTTGTTCCTTGTGAATATTGTTCAGCTCTGATTTTTGTCATTGTAGCTGGTCTCTAAAATGTTGTAATCTTCATATAAGTGATGAAATACGTTCACATTTAAAGGATCGTCTTTAAATTTGCTTGTCATTTAGAAATCTGTTTCTCACTTCTAAGCTTACACTAAACCTTTCCAACTTAGCATCTTATGTAAATTTAATGAGCATTTTCTCACTCTCATCATCCAGGTCATTGGGTCATTGATTCTTATTTCTCTTTGTGCTTTTAGAGCAAAGAGACTGTCTCAATCCATCCTTTCCAGTCTTTCCGGTTTATGGACAGTGCTTTCCTGTTTTCATTGCACTTTTATCATTTATTCTCTTTTTAAAGCTATTATGAAAGATTACTGAGCTAACTAACCTGTTTTCACAGAACAGTTCTCATTCTTCCTCTTTCTATCCTAAGATTATGAAAATATTTAAATCAGGGTGACGTTACAATTCCGGAAGATCAATGAAACAGAAGTGGGAATAATTAGATTAATTATTAAGTAAATAACTACAGAGATGATAATCTAACATAACATCTATGTAATGAGAGGCTTGATCGTTGGCAGAAGTTAAAATTGACTAGCAACTGAGACACAAAGGAAGACGAGTGCAGAGGCACAGAAGTAAAATTTAATTGAATGTAACAACATAATACATTACAATAAAATAAAATAAATGCTGGGTACTCTAATGATATCCATACTTGTTTTATTAATTCCAATATCTATAACACCTTTATAAATATTTTTCTTGAAATACAAATGTAATTCTTAGTCCTCCTTTTTAAACTCTCCATTGGTTCCTCATGATTTTTCAAAAACAAAACAAAAATTAAATATTTCTTCAGGCACATAGCATTTGAAAGAATTTATTATTATCAGATTCTCACTACAAGAAATGTTAAAGAAATCCTTTAACAAAAAACCCACTGCCATCAAATCAATTTTAACTCAGAGTGGCCCTAAAGGATAGAATACAGCTACTCCATAAAGTTACAAGGCTGTGAAGCTATACAGAAGAAATAAAAAACAAATTCATGAAGAATATAACAAATAGAAACTATATAGATAGACATATAGGATATTTCCTATTATTAAAATATATTTTAAATAATTGAATAATAACAATATATTATTAGCTTTTAAATATATGTGTATAAAGGAAATATATGAAAAATAACAAAACTGACAAGAAGAAAGAAAGAGAATTACACTATTGTTAAGCTCCTTTGATGTGTACATAATATTACAAAACAAAAACTCACTGTTATGGAGGTGATGATGACTCACAGCGACCCCTGTGGGTTTCCAAGATGGGAACTGCTTAGGGGGGTCGAGTGCCATCTTGACCTCCTAGAGCTCCTGGTGGTTCCAAACTGCAAACCATGCAGATCCCAGCTCAACATGGAACCGTAAGATGACTTCTATATAGACGTTGACTACCAACCCGCATATTGTTGTTTAAAGTGCTTGCTTGCTGATCAAAATGTTGGAGGTTTAAAACCCCAAGCTGTTCCTCAGACAAAAGATGTGTCAGTCAGCTGCCATAAGCATCACAGCCTGGAAGACCCTATGAGGAAGCTCAATTGAATTGAAAATCAACCCAAAAGCAAGGAGGTTGGATTTTTTTCTATTAAAAAAGTTATGTTTTAAATCTTAATGAGTTTCCTCCTCAAGTTAGAGTTAACCTAATGACACGGATGGAGAACATCTTTCTGCACCTTCATTTACTGGTGGGGCTCAACTCACAATGAGAAGGAACAGCTTCAAAAGAACATGGCATATGTGAATTAAACTCTGAAAAATTAGAAGTTGTAAACAAAAGAAATGAAACACATAAAGTCCAATATCCTAGATATGTAACAGCCAAAACAGGCTAATATTGACCAATATTTTTTTGTCAGATAGTCATAGGGATTATTATTTCTAGTATGACAAATTCAAGAGAATTGATTAGTAGATAATATCAAAAGGAGTATTTCAAGATCTATCTTGAAGTATAACGCTGTCTGTGATAGGATGATATCTACCAAGGACAATGAAGCCAGCAAAATTATTATTCAAATTCATACACCAACCACATAACTCTTCAGCTTGAACTTCAACAAATATAAAATAAAGATGCACTGATAGTGATTCATGATTAAAACTCCAAAGTTGGAAATGAAAAGGAAAAATCAATTATTGGAAAATATGGCCTTAGTGATAAAGAATGCTAGAAATCATATAATAAAATATGTTTAAAAGCAATAACTTCATTATTGCAAATATCCTTGTTCAAAATATAAAAAGCCTCAGTCCATATAGACTTCACCATGAAGAATATGGAAGAATGAAAATGACCTCATCTGCGTGAAATGACAATGAAATAATGCAATAGCATCAGTCAAACCAAGACCAGGGGCTGACTGTGAAACAAACCAAAAACCTCATAGGCAATTTCAGGATGAAGCTGAGAAAACTAAATACAGGTTCATTAGCATCAGAATTCAATTTTTTGGTATATTGTACTTGAATTTAAAGATCATCTCTAGATGTTCTGCCTTGAACACGAAGAACCAAAGAAAAGATGAATATAGGATAACATCAAAGGACTATTAAAAAGACAGGAAAATAGAGAATAGCAAAATCAATGTCATAAAAGACTCAGAAGCTTGCTTTTGAGCATACAGTAGCTAAAGTAACTGGTAGAAATGAAAAAATAAGTGTGAGAAATTTTTATATATTATGTTTCTTCTAAAAGCAAAACAGCACCAGAAAAATTTCTCCATATTGGTGTGAGTGGCTTAAGAAAAGTAAAATTGAAATGGACCTGACATCTTTCATGACAAACAAGTGCATTTCAAAAGAAGAGATAATAAAAGATCTTAACCAAACACGGCAGCTTGAGAAGACAGCGGAAAACAGTTTAACAACATGTGGAAAGTCCTACAATTGGAAAGCCCCAAGGGCAGAAGAGGGTGAGCAGATGTCAAGCTGAACGAACTATGTGCTTTTTATTGCTGGAAAATATATATATGTATATATTCCATGAATTATCCTAAAGATTTTGCAATCCAGCAGTGAAAATTCAGACAGCTGACATTTTATTGGGGATGGTGTGAAATGAGAAAGGCAAAAATAAAGAAGCACATGAACCCTATCGTTTCAGATTGTGATAAAGCACGATAAAATATGATCAGGGGAGAAGGTCCCTTTAGATTGGAAAATAAAACCAAAAAAAAGATCCCTCTAACTAGGTGACATGTGAGCTCAGACTTTAATGACAGAAGGAACCAGCCATGAGAAAGCCATGGGGAAGAAGATTCCAGGCAGATGTAATGGTTGGTGCCATCACTGTGGTAGAAAAGAACTGTTTAGGAAACAAAAAAGCCAACGGGGCAACAATGCCGTAGGCCAGGCGAGCCAGGAGCATTCCACAGGAGCAAGGAAGAGGCGGGTTATAAACAGTCATTAAGAGTCACAATAAAGACTGCGATGACTGAACATTCCACTATCCAAAAGTAAGTATCATTTACCCAAGAAGATCTCTAAGAAAATAAAGTAAGAGAGTACCCTAAAGTTCTTGATCACAAAATATAAAGTTTTTAAAAACAATGTTTACTTTTAAAAATGCACGTTTTACCTTTAAAATACGTCTATTGTAAGAATCACAGGAACATGAGTATTTAGCGGGAATGAAGAATGGCAGAATGGCATAAAATATAAGTAGCAGTAATAGTTGAACATTTTTGGAGGTGTCTCCTATTTCCTGGTTTGTTCTTTCACAGTAAATAGCACAGCACCACTAAATGATCACAAGGAAGTTATGTAGACTATCGAATAAAGGGAATCCAGTTTAATGAGCCACTGAAGCATTAGCAGTGCGGCCTTACCGCTACAGAACTATGCTTCTAACCAGGAGCTCCAGGGGCAAAGTGAGTTACACGCTGGGTGGTTAACTCCAAGGTCAGCAGTTGGCACACTCCAGGTGAGAAAGATGGGGCTCTCGACCCCTGTAAAGATGTACAGACTTGGAAGCAGGGGCAGTTCTGCTCAGCGAGTTAGAGTAGACTTGACGGTAGGGAGTTTGTGCTTTGTTAATGCTTCTAATTTGTCATTCATAGGAACATTCAATGAAAAAGTGCTTTTTCCTGCAAAGAATTTTATGCTTAGGTGAAAACTAGATTCTCCCCCATGAAAGAGAAGCCCTGGATATCTGAGCAATGGCACCTCAGGTAAAGAGGCGCACATCCCCAACGTGACCAGGATGCCGGTACCAGCATCTCTCCATCACAACTTCACTGCAAAAGGCAAATATCTAAGGAAAGGATCCCGAGCTCCAGAATCGTTTGCCAGTTCATTTATTGGTACTTAGCATTTCACTTCTCACTGAAACCTTTTTGCACCCCACTCTTTAAGTTTTGATAGATTATATTTTTGGTGGATTATGATAAATTAGAATCATACTGCAGCATGATAAAATGCCTAATGTTTTCAGCTAAAGCCTGTACACAGTTGTGGTAATCAGGGCAATTATTACTTCTTACTAGAATGAGCGTATGTTTTTCGGTGTGTTTTTTTTTCCTTCAATAAATTCAGGATTCCATAAGCCCTGCAAAAGCTCGACGATTCTTTCCACTCATTGTAAGCAAGTGTATAAAATCAAAGTGAAATTAATTTTATCTTAGCTTCACTACAAAGTTGACTAATTTGCATATGAATTTCTAAACATGCCAAGGCAAAAAATATCAATCATTTGAGAACAAAGAGTCTACGGCTGAGTTAGTGAAAGACTTCCTAAGTGTCTGTGTAATGGGGAAAAGGGAATAGCAAATTGATTTCAGCAAAAGCACATTTTGACACGTACACAAAATTCAGCTGCATCTTGCAGCAATGCAATAAATCATTGCTATCACTGCATTTACCATATACACACCCCAATAATCACAGAGGATAAAGCAGAGCTGACAAGGAACAGTGGCCCGAGAAGGACTCTACACAGGATGCCGAGTGGCAGAGCCGCCTCATGACTCAAGTCAACGGAATAAGAGTTGCTTTTTCAATATACTGTGTGTTTGTTTTGTTTGTGCTGCCATCCAGGGGAAAATGACTTATCTTCTAGGAAGAATTAAGCAGTCCTCAGTGGATAATTAAAACTTAATTAGAAGGATGATACTTTAGCTCCTAATCTATGTATCTGAAATCATTCTACATTCTCAATCGTTTGCACATTATACTTACACCTGATCTTTTTTTTTCTCATACCTGGTGACATATCTCATGAACAATGACCATGGTGACATCCAGCAAATAAGAAATAGATGACATACTGGGATCCAGTAGTATTCTTTGTTCCACAAAAATACTTAGTCCCCAGTTCTCCATAGCAGCATACGGATGCTTAGGCACAGCTAAAAGATCTAGAAACAGAATAAAACAGTTCCAAAGACTTTAATAAAAATACCAGTTTCTAAACCTGTATCCTAAAATAAATTTAGAAATCCTAATTAGAAGGGAGTATTGCTCTATTTTGGTCACTCTTTTTTTATTTCCTAAATTAACCTACCTGTCATGTCTGTATGACAGCAGAAATAGAGGCTATCCCTGTAAATGATGGTCAGATCCATTCATCACAGTTGCTTTTTAAACCCAATGATATGGGTGGCTGGAAGTATTGGCACTATTACTGATCTCGTAAGTTGCAGGAACGTAGAGAAACCCAAGGCAATAGACATCCACAAAGTCAAATGCACTGGGTCTTCTAAAGAAAATACCGTATATGCTCGTGTATAAGCACAAAAAATGTGCTGAAAAACTGAGGTTCGGCTTATGCATGGGTCAGTGGTACCCCAGCGAGGTGTAACATCTCATGGGCGATTGTCGTTCCTCCACTGTTCATTTGAAGCCCCGCTGACACTGCAGGGCTTTGAATGTTTGTTTACTCACATCTAACCAATCAGAGGCGTCCTATGACGTGGATGGCTCCTATTCGCAGAAGCACCCGTAGTGATTCACTTATGTAGACAGTTGAACTGGTAAGGATGTGTCTGTGGCTGCGCTCTGTCTCTCCCCTCGGGTCTCTGTGTTAATTCACATCCTGCATTTCCCACCCTAGGCTTACACTCGAGTCAATCAGTTTTTCTGGTTTCCCAGGTAATAATTAGGTACTTCGGCTTATATTCGGGTCGGCTTATATTCTAGTATATACGGTATTTTCAATTCAGTACTGGGCATACTATGCTCTGACTTTCACTTCCATATTTCTCAAGGATAAACAAGTATTATCTATCAGTCTTAAAATGAGACTTGTCATTTTCTGATTGCTTACATTGATATCTCTTTCCAGGTTCTGTTTGAAGGAAACATGGCACTTAAGGATAGCCTGTAGAGGGTCATATGGCAGTGGACAGAGCGGCAAAGGACACCTGAGGCAGCCCAACACTTTAGCTGTTGTCCTGCCCTAAAATGAACCAGTACATGGTAGCAGTAAATCACGTAACTTCTTAAGACTGCAGACCCCTTACCTATTGCAATTGGCTTATTTGCCTTAATCATCCCTCTAACTCTCTCCAGCTTCAAAAGTCTTTGATTAGATGATTCTAAGATCTGCGTTTAATTTTAAATCACAGAAGTGTGATCAACTTTTGGGTGAAGATGGCACAATAACCTATGCTTTGATGTGCTTCCTCTGCTCCAGACATCTAGAGGTATAAATAAAAGATTAAAAGAGAAAACCAAAAACACCTCCGGACTCAAAAATAAATCTCTCCATGGATCAGAAATGGTACAGACACACAAAATGGTGATTGCTGCGAAGCCACAGGCCTGTGGGGTTCTGGCGACAGAAGCAGGCAGTAGTAGCTGGGCATTGGCTATGACAGGCTGTACCCGAGCCGAGGGAACCTAAGCCAAGCTGATGGTTGGATGGCATGAGTTGAGGTAGGGTATACATTCATGAAAATGGGCTGAAAGAAGCTGTGCCTACGGCTTTCTGGGAATGCTGAAGAGTGACAGGATAGGGGTTTGAACCCAGGCAGCTTGCCTCCAGCACCTCTACTTTTAATCACAATCCTATCGTTTTCTCGGTCTCTGGCTCCGAAGTTTCATCTCTTGATACATTTCTTGTAACTCTCTAAAATGCCACGGAAAACTTTACAAGAATGCCCACTCTAGTACTCACTGGGAGCAGGAATATGAGAAACTAAATGCCTCTGCCCAGGATAATGGACAAAGAAACTATGAAATCACCATGTACAAGAGCATTATACAACAATTGAAATGAATTATCCTACCACTATATTCTAGCCAGTACTCTCCCTAGCAACAGTGATAATTTAAAAAACACTTAAAATTATTGTTTTTTGTTTTTAATTGCAGTCAACTCAGATTCAATTCAGAGTGATTCCATGTACAAGAGAACAAAACACCTCCTGGCTCTATGCCACCTTCAGAATCGTTGGTATGTCCCAGTTCATTGCTGGGGCCACAATGCATTCTGCTAATGGTACTCATGTTCCATTTTTTTATCACACGGTACTCTTTTATGACCCATAGCTTTTTGACTGACTAAATCTTGGAATCAGACAGTCAGGTCTTCTTCTTATCCTGTCTTAGTCTGTAAGCTCCATTATAACCTGACTACCAAGAATGATGATTTAAGATTTTAATTTAAGAACTGGTTTAAATAAGAACAAAACAGACAATAGAAAAACAGTGTAATGACTCTGTCTGCCACCAATATGTGGCAAAAGGCGTTGTATATCTACAGTCATTTGTTTTCAGGGACTACTGACCTATCTTTTTGGATCCAGCCTGTTACACAGTGGAGGCACCTATGCATGCTATAGTTCTCCAAGAGCACAGAGAAGGTGGGTTTTCAATACTAAGTGAGCAAATCTCACGTTCCAAAATAGAGTTTAGATCGGTTCAAAAGACATCAATTGAAGATTCTAAATACAGAGGCTAAATAGTCGAGGGATCCGGGATAAAGAAGAAGATACACACAGGAGATTAAGCTAAAAAAAAAAGACTCATAGCACAGGCAGGTATCGTGAGGGGCAGGGAGGAACAGTTAAAAATGGTGGCAAAGAAATCGATCATTGTGATCAAAACATGTTGCTGGTGACTCATTGGTATCCACATATATAAAAGCACACAAGTCAGGCCAGGGTAATGAAGTTACATATCAACCAGAGGAGAGAATTTTAGCAAGTGCAACTGGATTCCAGATGAAGTGGTTGATGAACAGAATAAAATACAGAGGGTGTGTTAATCCAGGTAAACTAGAGAAGCAAATCCAGAGACACTCATATGTGTACAAAAGAGAACTTATATCAAAGAGCAATTGTATATTAAGGAAACATCCCAGTCCAGGCCAGATCAAGTCCATAAGTCCGATATTAGACCATGTGGCCGATACCAATCTCAGCACTGGTGTGAGTCTCCACGTGGCTCCTTCAGCTCCAGGACTCTGGCTTCATCAGTGTAGCTCCATGTGGCTTGTCAGCAGGAAGACTAAGCAGAGAGTGTCTCTTGTCTCTAGGGAGGAATACAGGAGTTCCCAGAATCTTCACGAGAAGGCCATGCCCACATGGAGGCCTCACTGGCTAGGGCCTGATAGGCTAGACTACATGCCTTTTCAAGATTATGTAACTGCCACAGACCACCACTGGTCAATTTGGCACTTGTACACAACTCTTTAGCCATATATAATTTTCAAGCAAACAATAATAAAATCATGTCTGTACCTAACAGGATAAAACTAAAGGCATACAATTTAAAAATGTGACACCCCTTTTCAACATAACATTCTACAATTGAACCAAACAAAAATATTCTATACTTATGTGAACACCATGATCCTATGAACATATTCCCCCACCTATGAAAGTTTATAAGCCAAACACTTCATGTCTTTACCCTCACCATTTTGGGTATCCAATTTTTATATTGCCCACTTATATCAACCTAGTGCTCTGAAGAGATAATCATATCCTTTGATGTGAAGAATCTTCATTCCAATGGGAACCTTGTGAAGTCCATATCCAGAAGCAAGTAAGATCAGGACAGGCCGTCCATGAAGTTAACAGCAATATGCACCAACTTAAAGGTTCAATTTCATGTGGGTCAACTCAATGCGGTCGTGGTCGCAGCTTGATAACCTCGTTTGGAGCCATAACAGAGATAAATAGCTCACTGGAGGTCAGATACACACCGGCTCTCTGCTTCCTCTCTCTCTTGACAAGACACGTGGAGCTATGCTGAGGCAGCCAGAGCCTTGGAGCTGTAGGAACCAAATGGAGACCCACGCCAGTGCTAAGATACTTCCACTGCCACTGGATCCACAAGACTTTCCACCCACTGGCCTGTGATCTTCCTGCACTCGGCATCATTGCATGTGTTGTGTGAGTCTAAAGAGAAATGTATGGGCTAGTATTGGACATATGGGCAAATATCAGACTTATGGACTTGATCTGGACTGGGATGTTTTCTTAATATACAATTACTCTTTATATAAATCTCTTTCTTATATACATATGAGTGTCTATAAATTTGTTTCTTTAGTCAACCCAGACTAATAGAGAGAGGCTTTACAAAAGGCATGGAAAACAATGTCTACAGATGGTGTGTGTGTGGAGGGTGGGGGCAGGCAATCATTTAACAAAGCATTGAAAACACTGCTTGTCGTAGGGAAAAAGCTACTGTACACAAACTTTCCTGGGGTGAGGACCAGGTAATATGGCAGGAACCAGATCAAATACAGGGATACACATGGTATACAACTAAAAAGGAGGTGGATCAAGGAAAAAATAACAATAATAATAAAAAGAAATGGGTAGCTGGGGCACAGGGTACTAATCTACCCAAGGGGAGGGTATTGCTTATATCTCCACAGGGAAAGAAGGACCACACTTCAACCCAAGCTGCAAGATGTGAATGCAACATGCCAGCATGGAGTAGGGAACCAGTGGAGAGGACTGGGGGGCCGGCCCCAATCCCAACTACTAAGTGGACACCTGCCCCTCCCCCAGAAGAATTTATTTCAAAAGACAGCATTGAATATGCAGCTCCTTGAGACGGACATATCTGGTCAGAGCACACAGAAGCAGATGAAAGGGGAGGAAGAGAGAGTGGAGCACATCCTGAGCCACCAGGCCTTGAGGACGATGACCCCAATTAGAGCAGAATGTTCACAGAGAGGACCACATGGCCAGCCCCACTATGAGACATGACGCCCCTCACTGACCCATGGCCCTACAGGGCACAACACCGGAGACACAGTGTGTGAATTGCACCCGAACTGATCCCTCCATACCGAGGCAAAACACTAAGGAGGTGTAACAGAACATCAAGGTAATGGAGTGGCGAGATCCCCAGTGAATGGTGGACTTTGGGGCCAGGGCGCGGTGCCCCAACAGACTGGACTGGAAAACACTCGTAAAGGCCAACAAATGATCCTTGAACTAACTACAAGCTTTTTTTGTTGTGTTTTGTTTGTCATTGTTTTGTTGTATATTGTTGCTTGGTTTTGCTCTGTCTTGTTTTTGTGCATGTTATTATCTCTGAAGGTCTATCTAAGATAGGCTGGATGAACAATCTGGAGGAGAAAACAATGGGACCGACAGTTCCAGGGGACATGGGAGAGGGGAAGGGGCAGGGAAGGAAGTGATGTTAACAAACCCAAGGGCAAGGGAACAACAAGTAATCCAAATTGTTGGTGAGGAGGGTGTGGGAGGCCTGGTAAGGCATGATCAAGGGTAATGTAACAAAGAGGAATTGCTGAAACCCTGATGGGGTCTGAGCATGATAGTGGGACAGGAGGAAAGTCAAGGGAAATAGAGGAAAGAGCTGGGGGTCAAAGAGCATTTATAGAGGTCTAGTTAAAAACATGTGCATATGCAAATATATTTATGTATGAGGATGGGGAAATAGATCTATATGCATATATTCACAGGTTTAGTATTATGGTAGAAGAAGGACATTGGACCTCCACTCAAGTACTCCCTCAATGCAAGAATACTTTCTTCTATTAAATTGGCATTCTATGATGCTCACCTTCCCGACACAACCGCTGAAGACAAAGAGGGTAAACAAGCAAATATGGTGAAGAAAGCTGATGGTGGCCAGCTATCAAAAGATAAAGCGTCTGGAGTCTTAAAGGCTTGAAGGTAAACAAGCAGTCATCTAGCTCAGAAGCAACAAAGCCCACATGGAAGCACAGCAGCCTGTACGATCATGAGGTGTCAAAGGGATCAGGTATAAGGCATCATCAGAACAAAAAATCTTACCATAGTGAATGAGGGGGGGGTGGAGTGCAGAGTGGAGACCCAAAACACATTTGTAGGCCACTGGACATTCCCTTGCAGAGTGGTCTCAGAGAGGAAACAAGTCAGTCAGGGTGCGATGTAGCAAGATGAAACATACAACTTTCCTCAAGTTCCTAAATGTTTCCTCCCCTGCACTATCATGATCCGAATTCTCCCTTGCAAGTCTGGCTTGACCAGAGGATGTACACTGGTACAAATAGGAACTGGAAACACAGGGAATCCAGGGTGGATGGTCCCTTCAGGACCAGTGGTGTGAGTGGTGATACTGGGAGTGTTGAGGGAGGGTGAGTTGGAAAGAGGGAACCAATTACTAGGATCTACATGTTACCTCCTCCCTGGGGGATGGACAACAGAAAAGTGTGTGAAGGGAGACATCGGACAGGGCAAGATATGACAAAAATAATAATTTATAAATTATCAAGGTTTCATGAGGGAGGGCGGGGTGGGGATGGACGGGAAAAATGAGGACCTGATGTCAGGGACTTAAGTGGAGAGCAAATGTTTTGAGAATGATGAGGGCAATGAATGTACAAATGTGTTTTACACAATTGATGTATGTATGGATTGTGATAAGATATGTATGAGCCCCTAATAAAAATATTTTTAAAAAGTTTAATCTCCCCCCCCCAAATAAAGCACTGCTTGTTCTAACAACTATAGAAAGGCATTTTAACCATCCTCTTCTCTATACCTTAAAAACTCAAGGAATCACCTGTGATAGTTTTAAAATTTAAAAATTCACCAGAGGCTATTCAAAGACATTAATAATAGAAGATCTTAATGCCCCAGGGGATGGTCCATAAGACTCTCTACCACAAAATCACATGCAGATTCTGCATGGCACCCAAAAGCTGATTTGTAAAAACAACAAACATAGATCCAGGAATGAGTTTTGGGTTTATATTAAATATTGGATCCAACTTAAGTACAATTAATTCTTACTTCATGACCCTGCCCAATGGAAGAAAACCCAGAAGTTATGGTAGCTATAGAAGAGTATGGTGAAGAAATTATATGGTGCCTGGGTGTCATATGAAAATGCTTCTTAAAGGCTTGTTTCCACAGAGGCATCCATCTAAGTGAGATGTCACTAAGAGAACATGGAAGAAGCACACCACCATCAGTGGCTGATGGATTTAAAAATCATATAATCCAAAGTCAAAGGAAGGAATGGTATCAGAGCCTAAATTGTGAGAATCAGGTTTGCAGAAGGCTGTGGATGTCAGAAGGAGTCCAAGATACATTTGTGGGATCTACATAGAAAATAAGCCTCAGGTGATTTCCTTTTATCCACATTAGAGGGACAGGTCAAAGATAAAAGAGAGGGTTTTCTGTTTGTTCATATTTTGGTTTAAGATGTGTTTTGTCATTGGAGGTGTCCCTCTTGAATATTTGTCATTATGGTCATTGTTTTTCAGTACACGGAACTTACAGGGACAGAAAGTATAATAAGGGTTTATGGGGGTAGAGTGGTAATGGGGGTGGGAGGATACAAGGAGTTCAAGAAAAAAAAGGATGCTTTGAAACTGTGGTAGCATTTGTACAATATTGCTTGATGTAACTGAACTATGGAATGATATGATATCTGTATTAATGACCAATATAATTGCCTATATAAAAGAATATAAGTATATAAAAACTTTTAAAACAATGCTCATAAGAACTTTATTTATATTGCTTTGTACTGGAAACAACCCAAGTACTCACTAACAGATGAATAAATAATAACAGGGTGATATTTCCATCCAACTAAATACTACATAACAATAAATGGAATTAACAGGATGATACTTCCATACAACTAAATACTATACAACAATAAATGGAATTAACAATCAATATGTACAAAAGTATATGTAAATCTAGACAGTTGTACTTAAAATAAAAGAATGTATGCTGCATGATTTCATTTATATACAAGTGTAGATAATGAAAACTAATATATAGCGATGAATAGAATTAAAAATAATAGGGTGGGAGGAAATTACAATGAAGCAATAGAAATTTTTTGAAGATAATCGATTCATTTTCTTAGTTATGATATGCACATGACTTTATACAATGTTAAAACATCAAATTCTACATTTTAAATATTTCAGTAACAAATATTCCTTTGCTCCATTCTCAAGAAGAAAATATTAATTCACAATATCTGAAATTAATTTAATTTAAAAATTGAATTTTAATGAGGCTGCATCAATTAAAATATGCAAGCACAATTTTTCAATGCCTTGAAAACAGAAAAATATTCAAATATTTTGGAAGCTAATTTACTTGGGAATTCTAAGAAAATTCTGGATTGTCTGCATAGTAATCTAATACCAAAAACTTAATTATCAGAAGCTGATAGGGAACGTTTATTTTAGACTAATGTGATGGTTATTTTTGTATGTCAGTTTAACTAGTCTATAGCGCCTGAGTCAACCAATAATCTTATTTTGTACAAAAGTATTTTGTAGCTGTGGTTAATACAATAATCCATTGACTTTATATCATTTTAGATTCCCAACCTTATCTGGCCTGTCACCTTGTTTCAGAAAATAAAATACTCAGCACTCCCTTGACTATTAAAAACTTTTGTACTGTAGCCCATAATCCACGATAAAGTGTAGGTATCTGTTTTTGCAGCTTCCTTGGATCATTCCAGTGTCCCCCATGGAGTGATGTTGCCTGATTTTGGAAACACTGCTTTAAAAAAAGGAGACTAGCCTTGAAAATGTAGAGAGCCTTGTTCAGTAAAGTAAAACACCTTGAGTAAAGCTGAGGATCCCAAAAGAAAAAATTCAGTCCCCAAACTGCAGCACCAATTTCTGCTTCAGATTATAGACTGCTTACTTATCCTACAAACTTGAGGTTTTCCAGTGCCTACGCATGTGCAAGGCAAATCATTTAAATACATACCATAAACCAGGATACATTTTTAAAAACACTGTTTTAGCATCAGATAACGAGAAGATAAAAATATGAAACTGTTGTTTCTCCACATATTTTCCATCTAGGTCTATACATTTCTGACGATGATGTTTCTCTTTCTAAACCTTCCCATAGGCTTGGGTGCTCTTTGTTTGTTTTCAATTTCGATACCATTTTAATATTTTTCAAATTTACATTCCATAAAATTGTATTAAAATTAAATTTGTAATTTACCAACTGCAAAGCTATTTATTTGTTTTACAAAGCCAGTTTATTCGGGGAAAATAGAAATATATTATTCCATAGGTCAATGCCATCAAACAGGATTGCACACGTTGACTTACACAATTTGTATAAAATTGTAGTTTTAGCATCCTCAGGGGACTCAAACCATGTTCCTTTTAAATGTTCTTGGAGTTTTAGGACATTCTACAGAGGGAACGGGAGTCTAAAGGAGCATAGACCGTAGAGTGGATGGATATGTTCAACAGGGTGCTCTGGAGACGCAAAATCATTGGCACTTGTAGGTGTACATATATAAAGTCAAAAGTCATTCTACTGAGTCAATTCCAACTCACAGAAACACCACAGAACAAGGTGTTTCAAACAAACACACGGTGTTTCATAGAACTGCCTTTTGGAGTTTTTGAAACTATAACTCCTTATGGGGGAAAGAAAGCCTCATCTTTCTCCCTCTGGCTGGTGGTTTTAAACAGCTGACCTTGGCATTAGCAGTTCAGTGTGTATTGATACAGATTTATAACAAGAAATGGCTCACATAATCGTAAAAGTGAGCAAGTCAATTCTGGCTCAAGTATGTGTATCAGATGCAAGCAGAAGACTTCTCTTGACTCTTTAACTAGATAGGTTGATTAACAGGAAGCTAGGAAATGAAGTAGGAAGAGCAAAGATTGATGCATGCCATGCTGATGAATCTGAGATAGGCTGAATGGATTCAAAGTCGTCAGTCTGCTGATGACTCCTGGAATGGACAGACAATAAAATAGGAGGCTGACATACCAGTTGCAGGATCCAAATTCAGCAATAGACGTGAGCTAGTTCCCACACACTGTCAATTTATAAGACAGGCCAAACTCTGAATGAAAACTCCCTTAATTGTATCAAGATTATGATCAAATTAAGGAGTCTTTTCTCCACAAACTGGTTTGATGCTTCACAGAAGATCCTCTCACAGAGTTGATTACACTATGTTAGATAGTATCATAAGAGAGTCCTGGCAAACTTAACACAAACCTATCACAGTTCACCCCTTTGTCAGCTTAGTATCTCCTTAAATAATACATCAGCATTTTTCAACCTGTGGGTTGCAACCGCTTTTGGGGGGTCTAATGACCTGTTCACAGGGGCCCCCCAATTCATAACAGTAGCAAAATTATAGTTATGAAGTAGCAACGAAAATAATTTTGTGGTTGGAGGGTCACCACAACATGAGGAACTGTATCAAATGGTCGCAGCATTAGGAAAGCTGAGAACCACTGCTATATAGTCTACAAACAAAGACAGTAATAAAGTCATACTTGCAGCTAATATTATATAACTAATATGTACAGAACCAAAAAATGCACTCACCCCATTTAAATTTTATATTTTATAACTAAACAAAATAAAACTATTTAATACACATATACAAAGAAAACATTTCCAACAAATCGCTATTTCTGTAACTGATCACATGGCTGTCGGTGGTATTAAGAACTACCATCTTCCACTACTCATTCTTTATTTCCTTTACTCTTGGCTAGTAAATTCCCTTTACTCTCAGCTGATCATGTTGTTCGTTCGCCTGATGGGGTGACCCAATCCTAATGTCAGAATCAGGTTACTACAGTCTACTCTTGACTTAAATCACAGGACAGAGTAATATTAAGGAGACAGTCTAAGGGATATCCTGGTTCTACACATACCCTGCTATACCTCCATTATGCAATGCCAACCCAATTCTCCCTTGGCAATCAGGATCAATCATCCCACTCAGAACATTAACACTCTCCTTTGGCTGTTGATCCATGAGGTATCCAAAATGGCCAGGAGGCATTCATAACTCACGGTTCAATGGAATCAATGCTTTATCTCCAGTGGAGTATTCCTCCCTAAGATTTCCAGACCATAAGAGCATATGGCTACAGGAAAAGGAAGCACAAGTATTATGAATAGGTCATTGGAAATAATAGTGAGTAATGTCACTCACATTTAAACTTTTGGTTCCTGGACTCCATGGACCCTGGCTATTGGAGAAAAAGAACCACATACTGGGTGCTGATTTAGGACATATACAGCCTCCTGGAGTACATTCCCCAGCCCAGCAACAACTCACCACTTAGCTGGCACCGTAATTGTGTCTTTAGAAATCTAGTCCATCCTCCCATCAACTCAACAGCTTCAGGACAGTGGAACATGGGGAGACCAGTGGAATCTATCGTCATGGGCCCATTGCCACAGTTCTTTGCTGTGAAATGGTCTGTGTAAGCTTCTCATGGATAAGACATTCTGTAAGTTTATGAGTGGTAGTATTGACAGAAGGATTGTGTGCAGGGAAAGCAAAGCTAAATCCAGAGTAAGTATCTATTTCAGTTGGAATAAAATACTGTCATTTCTATGAAGGAAGATCTGTAATCAACCTGTCACCAGGTTTCAAGTTGATCTCTCCAAGGAATGGTCCCATATCTTGGGCTCAGTGTTGTTCTCTGCTGTCAGCACATGAGACACTCGGCAGTGGCAGTAGCCAAATCAGCCTTGATGAGTGGGAGTCTGTGTTGCTGAGCACACACTTAACCTTCATCCTTGCCACCATGGATATTTTGTCACTTTGGGCAATGACAGGAATTGTTGAGGAAAGAGAATGACTGATTTCTACAGAACATGACATCCTATCCACTTGATTCTTAACATCCTCCTCTGCATGGGAAGGTAACCCTCTTTTGAGCATTCAAATGAGACATTCAGATAGGCCTTTTCACATACTTCTTCCCCACAACATCTTTGTCATCAATTTTCCAATCATACTCCTTTCAAGTACCTGACTCTCCAGCTAAACCATTAGCAATAGTCATGAATCAATATAAAGTTGTGCATTTGCCCATGTTTCCTTCTAAGCAAGCTCCAAGATGCACTGCTCAAAATTCTGCCCACTAGGAGGAACTCCCTTCACCAGTTCCTTCAGCAAGGTCCCAGAGAGGGGCTACACAGTGTTGCTGCTGTGCACTTTTGAAGGATGCATGCACGCCATGCAGAACCATCAGTAAATCAAGCCTGCATTTCCTGTTTCTCAGTCAGCTGATCATAAGGCACTCCACATGAAATCATAAGTTAAGATTGGGGAAAAAAATAGTATGCTGGCAGGAGTGGAGACCATAGGACTTTAGCCTACTTCTTCATGCCGTTTGTTTGTACCGTCAGATCCTGCTCTAGCCTGGTCTTGTATATACCACTTCCATTTAATGACAGAGTGCTGCCGTGCATGTCCAACTTCGTTATTCTGGACCAGGCAGCGCTCAGGGCATGCTGAAAAACTCTCAGGCTACATGGTGATTGTTGGTGTATGTTGAGGTGTTCACTCTCCACTCTCCACTGAGGCCCAGTAGCCCAGTAGGTTAAAGGCTGTTTTTCTGCGGAGCATAGCAGAGCTTACCTTGAATATTCCAGGGTAGGGGTTTTCTCTGTTACTCACCAATAAGGGTCTGCGTCTGTCAAAGACCCCAACTGTATCTGTATCTACCACTGATACCTCAAGCATTAAACGTTTGAATTATAGTGTTGGAGAAGAATATTGAAAGTACCAAGGACTTCTAAAAGCACAAACCAATCTGTCATGGAAGAGGTACAGCTAGACTGCTACTTAGAAATATGACTTCATCTCACATTCTTTGGGCGTGTTATCAGGTGAGATCTGTCCTTAGAAAAGAATAGTATGCTTAGTCTCATCCATGGGCGCAGTTGTCAGGATGGGGCAGGACTGGGCTGGGTTTTATGATGTTGTACATAGGTCACTGTGAGTCCTAACCAACTGATAGCACCTAACAACAACAGGTTATAAAATGCTAAGGGTTTTTGTTTTGTTTTGTTTTGTTTTACAATTCTTCTTCTTAGCCAAGCTCCCAGCCCTTCCTCTTACTGGTTCTCATTATCTCAACATGTGATCCATTGACCTCTGCGGTGCTCTGGGAACCAGTGTACCCAGTGGCCTGCCTCACAGGCTCAGTGCTGCTCCTCTGCACTACATAGTGGTCTCAATGCTGCTCCTGTTCTCTGTCTCATGGTCTGGGTGGCAGGACCTCTGTTGCCTCCATCGCCTCAGAGGTAGGGATCTTGCGCAAGTTCCCTACGTGGCTTGTCTTTCTAAATTGGGTCTTGATTATCTCTCTTTCTGCTCATTTACATATCCAAAGGAATTTTAAAGCCAATCAATCCCTTCTATTAGTGTTTTAGACACCCTTTTTGCATGGCTCCAACCAATCATTGGGTAAGAGTTACAAGGGCATGGATAGAAGAACCATATCAAGTAACTTCACTTCACCACAAAGTTAATTAACATACTTTGTTTGAAATAAATGCACATTTGTATGAACAAGAAGCCCAGTTGCCAAACCTTTCTGACTTACCCTTACATTGCAAAGGAGTTACATTGTTGGAATTATAGTCAATGCCACAACAGAGGTGAATGGAAAACTAGTTTTCTCTGTAAATTTGTATCCAAATTACAAGAAAAATAAATAAATTGAAAGAGATGTATGTTAGAAATAGAAAAGAATGCAAAGAGTGCGTGATATCTTTAGGAACGATTGATCATTCAACATGATTGTAGCATGAAGCTGCAGCCCTGTTTCTTACATGCTGAGTTTGAGCTGCATCTGCAACATCACCTTAGAGCTGTCTAGTCTAGTAAGCAAGAAGCTTGGTGGTGCTGCGGGCTAAGAGCTGAGGTGCTAGCTACCAGGCTAGCCATTCAGACCCAGTAGCTGATCCAAAAGAGAACGATGAAGCTACCTTCTCCTATAGTGATTTCCCAGCTTGGAAAACCAAAGGGACAGCTCTCCTCTGTCCCATAAGGTCACGCTGAGTCAGTATCAACTCATTAGCTATAGGCTTTAGTCTACTAAGAGACTGACTGCGGAAGTCCAATAGACTGAGGAAATTTGGGATGGGGAAGTAATTGAAGATATGGTTAACAGATTAAGTTGTAGGAGACTGTGAAAAGCACTTACTAGAAGACTCAACCTCATTGCCATTGAGGGAATGCTGATTCAGAGCAACCCTGCAGGACAAGGCAGAACTGGTTCTGTATGTTTCTGAGACTGTTGTTCCTCTTTATAGGAGGACATTTATATATCTGAGGAGAATAAAGATTTAGGAGACATAGAAGTGGAAAAATAGGTACAAAGTACAAAAAGGATATTGAGATTGTGCTGTCATAAAGACAGGAAGAAAACTAAGAGCACGTGACATCACGTTAGTCAAGAATAGTGAGCTATCCAGAAAGAAGGAGAGGTGAGGTGACAGTGTCAGTGAATAGCTTCAGTAAATTTATAAAATACATATAATATAAACTTAAGCAGCTAAATTTTATTAATACTTTTTAGAGAATACTAATTTTCCATGATCATCCTTCCAACTTCATTACTAACAGAATTTCAAATGAGTTATAAAATATTTTAACACATAACACAAAGTCTAATCATATACACTGGTATCATCATGTCAAAGGAAAAACAACACTGTGTTACGGGCAGTCAATAATTACGGATGACGGTTGATAGAGTTGCCAGTTGTAAGAACAGAAGGGAATATTGCATCGTTCAAGACCCAGAAATGGTGGAGGGGGAAGATGGCCGACAGGGACACCCGCATACTCTGAGAGCTCCTCCAAACAAAGCAGGATTGGCGACCAGGTAGCTGAATAGTAAGAGTCTGGTGAGTGAAATATCCCCCTGGGACAGCACCCCAGTCCTACCCCACGTATTTGTCCAGAGCAGGGGTCTAGGTGAAAGAGGACCGGACTAGTGGGACATCTCTGGCCACTAAGCTGCCGTGAGCTCACTGGCGACCGGCTTAGGCTCCATCCCCAAACCGGACGCCAGCCCAGAGCCACTTGCCTGCCCTGCCTACTCCAGCGGCCCACTCCCCACTCCCCACTCGCGGATCTCCACTGGGAGAGAAGCTTTCCTCTCCCGCAGTTCCCCTCTCCCCGCAGGGCAGCGATCTGCCCTCGGGCCCACGTCCCTCCCTCCATTCATCCAAGCTCAGGGGAGCGGACCCGCGGGTTGTCTGGCGACCCCCACGGGGGACCATCCACCCGCACCGCTGCCGCGGACCTCTCCACCTGCCCTCCGTGCGCTGGCCTCCCACCCCCGCCCGCCCCCGCCAGCCCCTGGCAGCCTAGCGCCAGCTCCACTCCTGGCAGGGACCCTGCGCTGAGCACTTCCCGCCAACAGGAGCCATAGCCCAACCCGCGCCTGTCCCGGACCCTGAGCTTCCGCGGAGCGCCGCGCCCCGCGCTGCTGAGTCTGCCCACCAAGGGCCCCCCCCTGCGCAAGGCACAAGAGTAGGTGCCCTCCCCAGGGTGCTGACGGGACCCCGGCAGCCGCGACTCTGAGCCTGAGCAGAAGAAGGGCGCCATTGCCCCCCGCGGTTTCGCGCCAAAAGGGCGGAGAGCGAACACCATTGTTCCCTGCAGTGTCCCGCAGCTGCCTGCACAGCTATCCAAAGGGCCTCCCCGCGCCCGCTCACAGCCCGGGCAGATCAAACACTCCACCTGCAGTGGAGCCTGGGTCTCGACTTTGCAGTCCCTGAGGAGCCGTCAGTGAGCTCCAGCCAGCTCTCACCACCTGGGGCCCTGTTGGGTCCCCAGTGCCAGCCCTAAGCCTGCCGCAGCCCGCCCCAGCCACCCCAGGAGACGGCACAGTGGCCTGAGCCTCCACACAATAAGGTTACTCCTGTCTCCCAGAAGCATGGGACCTATTAAAGGATCAAGGAAAAATCAACAGACCACACCACTCCCAACAAAAAAATCAGAAAAACGAGGCACTTTAACAGACCTAACGTCACTCATAGAAGAAACAGATATAGATCAGCCACAAAAGGAAATCTTCAGAACTCTGCTTGCAGTAATACAGGAGCTAAGAGAAGCAAACCAAAATAAGGATGCAACGATAGAAGGGATGAAATGCACAATAGAGGGGATGAAGTCCACAATAGAGGGGATGAATACTATCCACCAAAAGGAACTGCAGAAACTAACAGAGGAGGTAGCAGAGGCCACACAAAAGGTCACAGAAGCTATATCTAGGCTTGAGGAGGCTGAGAACCGTATCAGTGAACTCGAGGACGCTCAAACCAAACGAAGCAAGCGAGAAAAACAATCAGATAGGAAAATTAAAGAAACAGAAGACAGCCTGAGATCAATGACAGATGCTATGAAGAGGAATAATATTCGATTAATCGGTCTACCGGAACACAACATAACACACAAATCGACCGCCAAGATAGCAAAGGAATTCCTGGAAGAAAATTTCCCCAACCTAACAAAGGAGAATCCGACTCTCATACAGGAAGCAGAGAGGACGCCGGCTAAGCTAAACACCAAGAAGAACACGCCAAGGCATATAATTGTAAAATTATCCAACTTAGAGGAAAAAGAGAAAATTCTTCGAGCATCAAGAGAAAGGAAGACAGTCACATACAAAGGAGCGCAGGTAAGGGTATGCTCAGACTTATCAGCTGAAACCATGAAGAGGAGGAGAGAATGGAGCAGCATCTTCCAAATTCTGAAAGATAAAAATGCCTCCCCCAGAATCCTATACCCTGCCAAGTTATCCATTAAGATAGAGGGTAAGATAAGGGTCTTCCAGGACAAGGAAGAACTCAAAAAATATACTGCAAGTCACCCGACCCTGCAGAACATACTGGCTGACTCACTATGGCCAGAAGATCAAGCTCCAACTAGAACCTCCAGGAGACCACCATATAGCCCATCTCCATCTAGAAGCCAACATGCCAGCAACACGTACCAGGACAACACGGTCTCAGATGGAAAAGAGGACAGGATAGAAACCCTCCACTCAAACGCAGTACACTGATATGAAGGAAGATAGGCAAAGACCCAAAACACAAAACAGAATATGGCAACCATGAAGCCAGAGATTGTAATAATCACTTTGAATACAAATGGGCTCAATTCATATGTTAAAAGAAAGAGGCTGGAGGATTGGATTAGAAAACATAACCCATCAATCTGCTGCCTGCAAGAGACACACCTTAAGCAAGCAGACAAGCATATGCTGAGAATAAAGGGCTGGAAGAAAGTTTACCAAGCAAATGGTAACTCCAGGAAGGCAGGAGTGGCTATCTTAATCTCCGACAAAATGGATCTCAAGATCCAAAACATAAAAAGAGACAAAGAGGGACATTACATAATGCTCAAAGGCTCAGTAAACCAGGAAGCAATAAGCATACTGAATATTTACGCACCTAATAATGGTGCGGCAAATTTCGTCAAACAAACTATTAAAAAAATGACAGAAGAAATCACGGAAACAACAATAATAGTGGGGGACTTCAACACTCCACTATCAGAGAAAGACAGGTCACAGGGAAAGAAGCTCAGCAAAGAGGCCAGAGAGCTAAACAATGTAATTAGGCAACAGGGCCTGATAGACATCTATAGAGCCTTTCATCCAAAAGCAAAAGGTTTCACATTCTTCTCCAATCCACACGGATCTTTCTCAAGAATAGATCACATGCTGGGGCACAAGGCCAGCCTGAGTAAATTCAAACACATAGATATTATCCAGACGTCTTTCTCAGACCACCATGCCATAAAGCTGGAGATTAATAGGAGGGCACCCAGAAAAGCAAGGGTCACCAATTGGAGAATAAACAACGATCTCCTGCGACATGAATGGGTTAAGGTCCAGATCAGAGAGGATATCAGGAAATTTCTAGAAACTAATGAGAACGAGCATACAACATATCAAAACTTATGGGACACTGCAAAGGCAGTTATCAGAGGTAGCTTGATATCACTGAATGCATACATGAAAAAAGAAGAAAGGCGTATGACAGATATGTTAACACAAAACCTCCAACAACTAGAACAGAGTCAACAGAACTACCCCTCCAATAGCAAGAGAAAAGAAATAATAAAAATCAGGGCGGAGTTAAACCAGTGGGAAGACAAAAGAACAATGCAAAGGATTAACGCAACTAGAAGCTGGTTTTATGAACGAATTAATAAAATTGACACTCCCCTGGCAAAGCTTACCAAAGATAGAAAGGAACAATCATCAATAGCCAGGATAAGAGATGAATCGGGGGCAATAACAACAGACCCCAATGAGATAAAAAGGATAATCACAAAGTACTATGAAGGTTTGTATTCTAATGAATTCAGAAACCTGGAAGACATGGATAAATATTTAGAAAAACAATCTATCCCTAGATTATCTGAGACAGAGATCAAGAACCTCAACAAACCCATAGCGAAGGAAGAAATAGAGAGTGTCATCAAAAACCTACCAAGGAAAAAGGCCCCAGGGCCAGATAGCTACACAGCAGAATTTTACCAAACATTCAGGGAAGAGCTGACACCGATCCTCCACAAAGTATTCCAGAACATAGAAAAGAACGGCAAGCTCCCAAACTCATTTTACGAAGCCAGCATTACTTTGATACCCAAACAGGGAAAAGACCCCACAAGTGTAGAGAATTATAGACCAATATCTCTAATGAACATAGATGCAAAAATCCTTAACAAAATATTGGCCAATAGAATACAAAGGAACATCAAACATATCATTCACCACGACCAAGTAGGATTCATCCCAGCGATGCAGGGATGGTTTAACACCCGAAAATCCATCAATATCATACACCACATCGAGAAGAAAAAGGATAAAAACCATATGATAATATCCATAGATGCAGAAAAAGCATTTGACAACATCCAGCATCCATTCCTAATCAAAACACTCATGAAGATAGGATTGGAAGGTAAGTTCCTCAAGCTCATACAAGCTATCTATGAAAGACCAACAGCCAACATCATAGTCAATGGAGAAAAGACAAGAACAATACCACTGAAAAAGGGTACAAGACAAGGATGCCCCCTGTCCCCTCTTCTATTCAATATCGTTTTGGAGGTTCTGGCTAACAACATAAGACAGCGGAAGGACATCAAAGGGATCCAGTTGGGAGAGGAGGAGGTGAAACTATCATTATTTGCAGATGACATGATCCTATACATTGAAGACCCCCAAAACTCCACAGTTGGAATACTTACAGCAATAGAGGAATACGGAAGGGTAGCAGGATACAAGATCAATAACCAGAAGTCGGTAGGGTTTCTATACACATCGGACAGGGCCATGGAAGAGGCGATTAAGAGGGAAGTACCCTTCACAGTAGCCAAGAACAAACTGAAATACCTAGGAATATACTTAACAAAAAATACTAAAGACCTATATAAGCATAATTATAAAACCCTATTACAGGAAACCAAAAGTGACCTTCACAAATGGATGAAGCTCCCCTGCTCATGGTTAGGTAGGCTGAACATAGTAAAGATGACAGTTCTTCCTAAAGCACTCTACAAGTTCAATGCTATACCAATCCAATTACCATCAACCTTCTTCAAAGAATTGGAAAAACTGACCACCAACTTCATATGGAGAGGGAAGAAACCCAGAATTAGCAGAGAACTCCTCAAGAAGAAGGACACAATTGGAGGACTCGCCCTGCCTGATTTTAATGCCTACTACACAGCTACAGTGGTCAAAACAGCATGGTACTGGCACAATGATAGACACTCAGACCAGTGGAAAAGAATAGAAAGCCCAGGAGTAAAATCATCAGCATATAGACAACTGATCTTCGACAAGGGTCCCAAAAACGTCAAGTGGGAAGCAGATGCCCTCTTTAATAAGTGGTGCTGGAAACAATGGATATCCACATGTAGAAAGTTGAAACAAGACGTCTACCTCACCCCATGCACAAGAATACACTCAAGGTGGATCACAGATCTAGAAGTCAAACCCCAAACCATCAGGACCATTAAGGAGGGAATCGGGACTAATCTCAGAGCACTGGCCCAGGGAGCACATAGGCTCACTGCAACAGGGAAGGGGACACACACAGGTGATCTGGAAATCGACAAATGGGATCTAATAAGAATAAAACACCTGTGCACCTCGAAAGACTTTGCCAAGAGGGTGACAAGGCAACCCACAGACTGGGAGAAGATTTTTAGTAATGACACATCAGACAAAGGGCTCATTACTAAAATCTACAACACCATCATGACCTGCAAAAAGAGGAAAACAGTTAACCCCCTAAGGAAGTGGGCAAAAGAAATGAGAAGAACTTTCACTAGAGAGGAGATCAATATGGCCAATAAATATATGAGAAAGTGCTCGAAGTCCCTTGCCATAAGAGAAATGCAAATCAAAACAACCATGAGATACCACCTAACACCCCTGAGGCTAGCCCAGATCAGTAAATCAGAGAGCAACAAGTGTTGGAGGGGCTGTGGTGAAATAGGAACCCTCCTCCACTGCTGGTGGTCGTGCAGATTTGTACAGACACTGTGGAAAGCAATCTGGCGATACCTAAAGAAAATGGAAATTGATCTACCTTACGACCCAGCCATCCCTCTACTGGGCATATACCCGGTTGAAGCAGCAAATAAAACACGACCAGTCATATGCGCTCCAATGTTTATTGCGGCACAATTCACAATAGCAAAGACTTGGAAACAGCCTAAGTTTCCATCGATAGACGAGTGGATTAGCAAACTTTGGCACATACACACAATGGAGTATTATGCAGCACTGAAAAGCACCGATGAGCACATGAAACACGTTATTTCATGGGAAGAGCTGGAAGGAATTATGCTAAGCGAGGTAAGCCAGTCCCAAAGGGACAGGTACAACATGAGTCCCCTGAGGTAAGTACAATCAGCATGACAGAAATGGGGCATTAATCCACCCAAGGGGAGGGTATTGTTTATATCTCCACAGGGAAAGTGGGACCAGACTTCAACCCAGTGTCGCAAGGTGTGAATGCATTATCCCGGCGTGGAGGACGGAACCGGTGGAGAGGTCTGGGAGGCAGGCCCCAGCACCATAAATTAAGTGGATTCCTGCCCCTCCCCCGAAAAGAACTTGTTCCAAAGGACGACATTGACCCTGCAGCTATGGGAGATGGACATATTTGATCAGAGCACACGGGAGCAGATGAAGGGGCAGGAGGAGAGAGTGGAGCACAGCCTGGCCCACCAGGCCGTGATGATGATGTTCCTGAGTAGAGCAGCCAGTCCACAGAGAGAACAACATGGCTGGCCCCACTATGAGACATGATGCCCCTCAGTGACTAAGGGCGATACAGGGGACAGCACCGGAGACACAGTGTGGGAATTGCACCTGACCTGATCCCACCACACCGAGGCAAATCACTGGGGGAGTGCAGCGGAACAGCAAGGGAATGGAGGGGCAAGGTCCCCAGGGAATGCTGAAAGTGGACTTCGGGGCCAGGGCGTGGTGCCCCAACAGACTGGACTGGAAAACGCTCCTAAGGGCCAGCAAACGATCCTTGAACTAACTACAAGCTTTTCTCTTGTGAACTGTTTTATTCTGTTCTTTGTCAGTGGTTTGTTTTGGTTGTTTTGTTGTCTGGTTGTATACTGTTGCTTTGTTTTCCTCTGTCTAGTTTTCGTGCATGTTAGTGACTCCACAGGTCTGTCTGAATAGGACAGGCGGGATGAACTATCTGGAGGAAAAACAACGGGACCGACAGTTTTGGGGGGACTTGGGGTGGGGGGTAGGGGGGTAAGGAAGTGGTGTTAACAAACCCAGGGACAAGGGAAAAACATGGGACCCCAAATGGTAGAGAAGTGGGAGTGGCAGGCCTGGTGGGAAATGATCAAGGGTAAGGTTGCTTAGAGAAGAGGTATACTCTAGCCCAGGTGGCGATGAAGCATGGTAGTAGGGCAGGAGGAAAGTCAAGGGAGATGGAGGAAAGAGCTAGGAGTCAAAGGGCATTCATGGAGGTCAAGACAAAGACATGTACATGCAAATATATATAGGAGGATGGGGAAATAGATCTATGTGTCTATATTTATAGGTCAAGTATTAAGGTGGCGGAAGGACCTTGGGCCTCTACTCAAACACTCCCTCAATGCATGAATACCTTCTTTTATTAAATTGGAACTCTATGATGCTCACTCTCCCGACACAACAGCTGGAGCCAACATGGGTGAACAAGTAAATGTGGTGAAGAAAGCTGATGGTGCCCGGCTATCAAAAGAGATAGTGACTGGGGTCTTAAAGGCTTGAAGATAAACAAGCGGCCATCTAGCTCAGAAGCAACAAAGTCCACATGGAAGAACACACCAGCCTGTGTGATCGAGCGGTCCCAAAGGGATCAGTTACCAGGCATCAAAGAACAAAAAATCATATCATTGACTGCACACCTCCATGATAGGATCACTGAAGACAAATGGGTGCATAAGCAAATGTGGTGAAGAAAGCTGATGGTGCCCGGCTATCAAAAGAGATAGTGTCTGGGGTCTTAAAGGCTTGAAGGTGAACAAGCGGCCATCTCGCTCAGAAACAAATAAGCCCACATGGAAGAAGCACACCGGCCAGTGCGATCACGAGGTGCCCAAGGGACCAGATATAAGGCATCATGCAAAAAAAAAAAAGATATAAGTGTGTGTATGTATGTGTATTTATGTGTATATGTATATATGTATGTGTATATATATATTATATTAAATGAAGGGGGAAGTGCAGAGTGGAGACCCAAGGCCCAAGTGTCAGCCAATGGAGATCCCCTCATAGAGGGGCTTAGGAGAGGAGATGGGTTAATTAGGGTGTGAGGTAGTATCGATGAAGAACACAGCTTTCCCCCAGATCCTGGATGCTTCCTCCTCCCAACTACCATGATCCGAATTCTACCTTGCAGGGCTGGATAGGACAGAGGCTGTACACTGGTACATAGGAGGGTTGGAGATACAGGGAATCCAGGGTGGATGATACCTCCAGGACCAAGGGGGTGAGGGACGATGCTGGGAGAGTGGAGGGTGAGTGGGTTGGAAAGGGGGAACTGATTACAAGGAGCCACATGTGACCTCTTCCCTGGGAGAGGGACAGCAGAGAAGGGGGGAAGGGAGACCCCGAATAGGGCAAGATATGACAAAATAACGAGGTATAAATTACCAAGGGCATATGAGGGAGGGGGGAAAAGGGAGGGAGGGGGGGAAAAAAAGGAGGACCTGATGCAAGGGGCTAAGGTGAAGAGCAAATGCCTTGAGAGTGATTGGGACAGGGAGTGTATGGGTGTGCTTTGTACAATTGATGTATGTATATGTATGGATTGTGGTAAGAGTTGTTGGAGTCCCTAATAAAATGTAAAAGAAGGAAAAAAAAAAAAGAGTTGTGTAATCATTACTACAATACCTTGTAGATGATTTTTTTCCATCTGTGTTCATTGTTCTTAATTCCCCATCTCCCCCACTTCCACTCCCAAAGTCCCCTGCCAAGTCCCAGGTATGTATGTATGTGTATACACACACACACACATACATATATATGCGATATATAAATATGTATCAACTGATATGTTAGAAATATTTGTGTTCCAGAGCAGTGAAGACAATATTTAGGCAATTTCCTGCTCTGTATGATTTGGTCTTGATGTTGGTTTGTTCATTAAATGTGGCAATGATATTTGAGGTATATCATGTTATAATGATAACTTTAAAGGCAGGAATGATATTAAAACTTAAATTCTGAGCAAAAAAAAAAAAAGACCCAGAAATGGTGACATAGTCGCATTATATTTATTTAACCTTTAGGCTGAATAAACAATCAAAGAAGATGGACTTTATGAAGAAGGATGGAGGATCAGGATTGGAGGAAGGCTGACTGACAATCTTCTGGAGGCAGAGGACACAATCTTGCTTTCTGAAAGTGAGGAGGGCTTGAAGCAAAAATCTTGCGAAGATTAAGGATTAAACCTAATTCAAAGAAAGCAAACATCCTCACAAAAATAAAGCATCATGGTACACAGAGAAGCAGTGAAAGCTGTCAGGGCTTCACCTCGCTTGGAACCACAACCAATGCTCATGGAAGCAGCAGTGAAGAGCTCCAATGGCATGTTACATTGGGTAAATCTCAATGTAAAGTATTGAAACGCAAGTATGTTATTTGGATGATTAAGATGTGCATGACTCAAGGTTGGGGTACAGAGGAAGCAACTGGGGTCCTTAGGAGTGACTTTGCTTTTGGGGGCTCTTACAGCTCCTATAACATTCTATACATTGATTGTATCAAGCATATTTACACATATATTGCCATCATTTCCAAAACATTTTCTACTGGAGCCCTTTGTATAAATCCCTATTTTCCCCTCCCACCTTCATGAATCCTTGATATATTTTATATTGTTATTATTATTTTGTATCTTAAGCTGTCTATTGTTTCCCTTGACCTACATCTCTGTAATTCATTGCCTTTGGAAGGGCCTATATATCCAACCTTGTGATGTGTTCCCCCTTTCTCCCCATGCCCCTTCCCCAACCATCCCCCTACCATGATATCGCTATTCCTACTACTGTTCCTGAGGCGTTTATCTGTCATGAAAACCATGAGCTCTTATATGTACCTATGTATGTTCTCCGGTCTAGACAGATCTGTAAGGTTGAACTGGGTCATGGTAGTGTTGGGGAGGAAGCAGTCAGGAACTAGAGGAATGATGTGTGTTTCGTCACTGCTGTACTGAACCTTGGCTTAATCATCCCTTCCTTATAACCCTTCTGTGGGGGGGATATCCAATGGTCTACAGATGGGCTTTGTTTCTCCACTCCAACCCCCTTGTTCACATCGATATAGCTGTTTGTTTTGGATCTTTTGATACCTGATACCTGGTCCAGTCGACACCTCGTGATCACACAGGCTGGTGTGCTTGTCCATGTGGGCTTATTTGCTTCCCTGCTAGATGGCTGCTTGTTTAACTTCAAGCCTTTAGGACCCCAGATGCTGTATCTTTTGATAGCCAGGCACCACCCACTGTCTTCACCACATTTGCTTATGCAGCCATTTTTTCTTCGGCAACCATGTTGGAAAGGTGTTGGAAAGGTGAGTATCAAAGAATGTCAGGTTATTAGACAAGTGTCCTTGTGTTAAGGGGGCCTTGAGAAGAGGTACAAAGCCCATCTACTATCTTAAAACATAAAATATAAATATATTTACATTGGCCTCTATCTCTTTCCTCTATAAATAGCTTTGCCTCCTATTTCTTTCCTCTATTTACTTTCCCCTTCCTCCCAACCCACTATCTTGTTCACTCTCCATTCAGCTCTCCATAATTCCTTTAGGATACATTAAACCCCACCAGGCTTTATACCCCTCCCTCACCATCAATTTTAGATCTCTGTTGTTATCTTATCCCTGAGTGTATAGGCTTTCCATACCCCCTCCTCTCCCAGTCTCCCCTGGAACAGCCAGTCCTTTTCTTCTCTCCTCAGGATTGTCTGACCTGCCAATCTTATCTAGATAGACATAGGGTGAAAGAAAAAGAAACAAAAATAATAAAAATAAGTAGGTAGTTGCAGGTCTGTCTGCTGACCCCTATGTAGGTTTTCTGACCAAGTCTGATGAGGTTTCTAACACTGTCCCCCACATCAGAAGTCCGGAAACCTCAGGGACTGGGTTATTTTGTTCCCCTTGCTGCCCTGCTGCTCTCCCTATGTGTTTCACCCCACTGTGCCAGGGGCAGACGGGCACACTTTCTGCACGGTGGAGATTGTTCATCTAAGTAGAATTGGATTTCCCAGCCCCTGGTTGTGAGGGTAGAAATAAGGCCACATCCACTCTTCTAAGCCCTCAGTTTTCTCCAACCCAAACCATGGTATTTTCATTCGCCTCAGATTCATGGGAAAGTTAGACATCGAATAAGGAAGGCCGAAGAAGAATGAATACACTTGAGCTATTGGGCTGTGAAAATGATTGAAAGTATCATGGACTGTCAAGATAACACACATTTGTCTTAGAAGAAGTGAGGAGGCCAGAATGCATCTCACAGGCCAGGATGGTGAGACTTCATCTCACGTACTTTGGACACATTCTTAAGAAGGAACAGTCCCTGGAAATGGACATTTACTTGGTAAAGTGGCGGTGGCAGTGAAAAAGAGGAAGACCTTTGACTAGATGGATTGCCGCCGTGGCTGCAATAATGGGTTCAAAAATAAAAACCATGGTGAGGAAGGTGCAGGACCGGGTATTTGTCATTCTTCTGTACATCAGAACTGACTCATTTCACCCGACAATAACAGCAGATTAGGGCTGCCCCACAATCTAGAATTCAAGAGTTGGTTATTTTAAAATTCTGATACAGCCGCAGTCATTTTTGAGATTTGGGGTAGCTTCATACACTATTAAATTGACAGATACACATCTGCATGCCGTATAAAAGTATGAAAAAAGAGCACCCTTAAGTTTTGAAATTAGAGTTCTCAGCAAAATGGATTCCCAAATTCATATGCACTTTAAACAGAAGTTATCTCAAAAAGGAATTATTTATGTAAATGCAGCAAGTGGAAATAAAGGAACCAATGTTAGGTTCTTATCTTAAAACTATGTAGCATTAATTTCAAATAAAATAAAATATTTGTTGATGTCAAAATAACAAAATTACTAACAGCCAGTGGCTTTTTCATCACTTCACATTGCAGTATAAAGTATTACCTAATTCTAACTGGCATCTAGGCAATCAGAGTGCTAGTAGTATAAACAGGGATACTGGAATTCACTGTGAATTTAGAGGTTTCTAGGGAAACCTCTGAGGGTATTTGGGGTAATGAAAGCAGAGAGACAAGAAATATAAAGGAAATCAAATTTTTAAAGTACAATTATAAGAAAATAAAATGTGGTAACTTTATGTTACTTTAAGATATTCTAACCTTATCATACAGCCAATTTTCCTTTAAAGGAAAAGAATAACTCTTCTCAATTAGTCCGTGACATGCAAAACGTTTTTCTTTCTATAATCCAAGCCGATAAATTTACCATTTCGATGTAGTATCAAGTCACTCAATGTAGTGAAGAAAAATGAATGTCATGTCCCATTCAGTCTGAACTATGTATCAGTTGGGAGGTATTGATCAAAATATGAACGATGTTTTTCATTACTGAAGGTACCCGATGCTTTGTTATAAATATCTTCTTGAGAATATAAAGAATCCACCTTTTCCACTTTTCTTCACAGAACAGTTTCTAAAGGCTTTTATTCAATGATTTTCTCCCCTCAAAACCCATTACTAGTGTTCCAAATATTTCCCAGTTCAATTTACATTAGATCAAGAAATGAAAAACAGAAAGAACTAATAATGAGCCAGAGACTGAACTGAACCTTTTACCTCTCCAATCTCCAGTATCTAATGTGCATCACTAAGTTATAGTTCTAAAGTATATTATATAAAAAGGACAACATTTTATATGCCTAATGGGAAAATGCAAAGAAGAGAAAATTTTTGTACCTATCATAAAAATGTAGCTTCCTAATGGAATTGACAAGATGGAAATTTGCCAGCAGCCATTTTCCTAGCACCGCGGTTAATTGAGCATGAGCACACCATAGGTCAAAGCCACAGGTAACTGATCCTATGGCAGGGAGACTACGAAGAACAAAATAGTATTGGCCAGCTCACTTGAGATAAAGTTTATTGTGTCAACCTGGTCAATAAACACAGGTGGGGTTAATTGAAGGGCAGAGAGATAAATAGCTCAGTGAGCCTTGCCTTTCTAGTTCTGGAGTCTCTTGCTTTGTGATGGTCAGACCAGGGTGCAGCTGCCTTAGCCAATTTCCTGCTTCAGCTTGCAAGGCTCACTTCCTGCAAGACGTCCCATGAGGAAAAGCCACATGGACTTACCCTGGTGCAGCCCTGGGTGCTGGAGCACCCATGTGGAGACCCCTGCCAGTGCTGAGATGCTTACACATTCACTGATTTGGCTTTCCTCCTGCAGTCGGCATCATAGTGTGTGTTTTGTGAGATGGAGGAGGACTTTGTGGATTGGTTTTGGACCTATGGGCTAATGTTGGACTGTGGGCTTGGGCAGCAGTGGGTTGGGATGTTTTCTTGATGTGAATTTAACCTTTACATGAAACTGTCTTATACATATGAGTTTCTGTGGATTTGTTTCTCTAATGTACCCAGACTAACAGATCACTATTTGTTTATTTTTCCTTCACATCCTAATATACTACGCAAATTTTCTACTGTTATACCTGAAGTCTGTTTGAATAGTAATTAAAATGGGAACCAGTATTCTAATATAAACAACATGAACTGCTGCACTAAAATGCTTAGGTCCAAGAACAATAGAACATCTGCTCATGTTTGACTATAGCAGTTGGTATAGCCAGGCCATACATGGGGGGTGGCACCCATATAGTTTAGCCATCCTTATGGCCTGGGAAGGAAGCATTTGAAAATATTTGTCACGTTTTACCTCAAGGAGAATTATTATTGTTATTGGGAGCTCTTCCAATTAAACAACCCATCATTCAATTAGATCATTATATCAGATAGTATAACAACCCATACTCCAATTAGATTAAGCATAGTTATACAACTGCTGCCACCATCATTTTAAAAACATTTTATTTCTTCTTGAACTCTTTGATATCAACTCTTCTTTATCCCCCCTGCCCTCCCCTAGCCAGGAACCCTAACTATTTTATTATTATGATGATGATGATTATCTTGCCATATCTTACACCACCCAATGTTGCCATTTCACCTACACTTCTGCTATTCATTCCCCGTAAGTGGGGCTATCTGGTCATCATTGTACCAGTTCCCCTGTCCCTGCCTCCCCCCCCCCCCCGCCCTCTTCTAGTACCCTCGGGGAATTCTTACTCCAATTACTATTTCTGAAGTGTTTAGCTATCTTGGATTTAATGTATCAAATGATTTTAGTTATGCAAATGAACATATGCAGGTGCAACATGATTAATGAGGTAAAACTAAGACCATAAGAGTAAGGGGAGGAAATATTGGATAGTTACGTGTTTCATCAATGCTATACTGCCTCCTAGAGATTTTTGTGTGTCTACATCTCTGGGTCTCAACACATAACCCACCCACTTGCCTTGAATAGATTCTGATTCATAATGATCCTATATGATTGCGTAGAACTGCTCCACAGAGTTTTATGCATAAGGTGTTAATTGAACTAAATTTAGACAATGAATAAGGAAAACCATAGAAGAATTGATGAATCTGCATTGTGGTGCTGGAGAAGAATATTAAAAGTACCATGGAATGTTAAAAGGACTAACCAATCTGTATTAGAAATAGTAAGGCCAAAGTGTTCCTTAGAGACAAACATCTTAAAACTTCGTCTTACATACTTTGGACGTATCGTAGAGACCAGTCACTGGAGAAGGACATCAGGATTGGTAAAGGGGATGGGTGGAGAAAAGGGGGAAGGCCCTCAGTGAGAGGTACTCACATAGTGACTGCCTCAAGGGGCTCAGGAATAGGAACAATTGCCAATATGGCTCTGGACCATGCAGTGTTTCTATTGTTCACAGGGTCCTTATGAGTCAGAGGTGACTGGAGGGCTCCTAGCAATACCAACATAGGTTCCAAGACTGTAGCCCACATGCCCACTCTCCACCCACCCCAAGCTAGAACTTTACAGAAGCTGACTGCTGTATTTTCTTCCCTCGGAGCAACTGGTCAATTCACACCAGCCTTTCAGTTAACAGCCTAACACTTCAACCACTGTGCCACCAAGGTTTCTTCAGTAAATAATAGATTACTTCCCATTAAGTTTCACAATATGTATCTATTAGTACACAAATAATAAATTTTACTTATTACATATTGTGTATATTTAAATTTTATGTGTTATATATATAACACTCATACAAATCATTTCCAGATCAAATGTATGTTTGCATATGGATGTGTGTGTGTGTGAGTAAACCATTGTTTCTGAATTGATTCCAACTCAGAGAGACCTGAAGGATGCAGGAAAACTGCCCCCACAGGGTTCTCAGTGCTGTAAATCTATGCAAGCTGACTGACACATCACTCTCTCCCAGAGCAGCTAGTAAGTGTACAGCTAGAAAGTTTGAAATACCACCCTTTCTGTTGAAAGTTGAACTTTAAACCACTATGCCAGATGGGCTTCCATATAAATAAACCAAAAACCAGTATGTACACACAGAGACACATAGAGGCATATATACACTAAAGTTAACTGAATTTAAGCATATAAAATTCTATGAATCCATGATTCTAATTCACACTGGGCATAGCTGTATCTCTGTATGAGTGTGTGTGTGTGTGTGTGTTGTGTTGTGTGTGTTGTATGCCCTCAAATCAATTCCAACCCACAGAGATCCTCTGGGGCTTGCTTTCTTAGACTGTGATCTTCCAGGGTCAGAGCATCAAGCTGTCACTGCTGTGGAGACACTGGGTGAGTTCAAACCACTAACCATTTGGTTAGCAGGTCGGGGCTTTGTCATTGTGCCGCTGGGCTCTTTTCTATCAGTCTAGCGCTGTGTAACTTACAACAGATCTAAGCATTAAAGACCGGTTTTCAGGACAAGAGATCCATTTTGATAACAGCAGGTACTAATATTCTTCAAAAATAATTTCCAAGGTCTCCGAGGTGGCTACAGAAATACTTAGAAGTTTTGCTTTTGACACTTCTAAAAACTCAGCGTGTTTGGTTCCTGCCCTCCTGAACACTACCACCCCTAAATTCCCATCAATTGCTGAGCACTCAGTGTGTCCTCATATATTAATGTAATTGCTGGATCTAACACTGCCATGTGTTACTCAAAACAAATAAACTATGAAAAAATTAATGATGTGGTATGCAATTCAGAAGTAGAGTATAGAAGTATTTCAGAAAGGTGTTTGAATCTATACAGGATAATACAAAAATCATATTAAATAATCAAAAGCTGAAAATTGACCTTTGCAAAAGTATTTGTCAATATTTCAAAATATTTTATTCATAAAAATGTTTTTAAATGTTATTATAAAACACTTGAAAATTCTCAAGATTTTGAGTCATACCACATGTGTTGTGGTTATCATTATATCACAAAGATACATCATTTGTTTATTGCCTCTATTAAGGAAAATAACTCTGAGTAGTTAAAAGAAACTATTACAGTGATTAATTAGAAAATTTTGGCATTTTCCAATTCTGTGAATGGTGTAAGGCATTAAATTTCTAAATATGAGATAGCCATTAACTTTCAGATCCTAATTAAGTAGCCTCCTTTCCCTATTCTTAACTCCACACTCTCTTAAAGAGCTCTTCAAAGTGACGTGCGAAAAAACAATGTATCCACTAGATGGGTCAGAGTGCTCAGCATTGAGAATACCAAGTGTATGAATGGAAATGGCAAGTGGAAAGTTAGAAGGCAAACAAATAAAATGGGAAGAATATGTATAACTTTATATGCCCTGATTCAAGTTTGGGAGAACCTAGAAAAGTATGTGTTTAAGAGATAACTCTTTTCTCGAGTCATGAGCATCACCTGGGAATTTTTTAAAAAGTAGAATCTCCCACGGAGCTTCAGACCTACAGAATTTGAATCTGCATTTTAACAATATACTCAGCAGAATCATATGTACATTTAAGCTTCAGAAGCAAACCGTCCCAACGTGGGGGTGTCTTTCACAACTTTCATAAGGCCATCCACTAAGGTGTGAGAGTAAATTAGAAGTTGTTCTATTTATATTTATTTCTGCTTAATGTAAACGTAAATAGACTAATCGTTTCTATCATTCAACAGATGAGCTGATGTCCCTCCTTGGTTTGTTTATCAAAGAACCCAAAGCGAGAACAGGCACTCCATACTGCAGCAATGGCATGGGCCCCCTCCCTCGGGGCTCCTCCAACTTTACTTGAGGGGAGAAGGGTCTCATTCCACATCTGGCCAAGTATGATTCATAGCCATCCTCCAATCTTCTTTATCCTACCATTACACTACTGTCCATCCAGCCCCCTGTCTGCCACAAATCAGGTCTTTTTTTTGTTATACTATGTTACACAATCTTTTTAGAACCTCTAAATAGAAAGCTTGATTAACAGTCTGACCTGGTGGAATGGACTCCAAATGCACTATCTCCCTCACATCAGCAGAGCTTTTTACAGTTTTTCTTAGGGGGGGGGGCACCTCCTCATCTATTATTGTGGTAGTCTATCCCCAAATATGTTATATCTCTGAAGCATCACTATCTACAGACTTCATATCTGCATCAGGATAATCAGTCAGAACAAAGCCAGGGGCCAAATAGAGAATAGACCAACAGGTTCTCATATGTAAGTTCAAAATGAAGCTAATAAATTAAAACAAGTCCATAAAAGCCACAATAGACCTTGAGAATAGTGTACCTGAATTCAGAGATCATTTCAAGAACAGGTTTGACACATTGTGGACTAATTACATAAAACAACAGGAGTTGTGGAAAGATAGCTAAGGGAGCGCACGTGAAGAAAACAAAGAAGATTAAATAAAAATCAGGAAATAAAGAACAAACCAAAATGGAGTCACAAATAACTGCAAAACTGCACTGACCATAGAGTATACAAAGCAAAGAGATAATTGTTGTTAGGGGCCATTGAGTAGGTTGTAATCTTGTCTTCTTTCCTGTCTTTTTTAATACCTTTTGCTTTTTCATGAATGATGTTCTCGAGTCCTCCAACAGATCATCTGGACTTCGGTGACTTAAGTGTTCATCAAATCAGTCCAGATGTGCTCAAATGCTGGTGGGGTAGACGCATGGCCATATTTCCACTCTGGGGGACTTGTTTTATTTTCCATCAACTTCAAACTTAACTTACATATGAACAATTGGTGGTTCATCCCACTGTCGTTTCCTGGCTTCGTTTTAGTGCTTCTCTATCGTTTCTTCCCAGGGATGTAGTCGATTTGATTTCTATGTATTCCATCCGGAGAAGTCAGTGTGTATAGCAGACTTTTGTGTTGTTGAAAAACTGTATTTGCTATGACTAAGTCGTTGGTCTTTCAAATTCAATCATGGACTTTTCAGCTTTGTTTCTAGCCTCATGTCCCCCTTTCCCCAGCTACTGTTCCCTCTTGGCTTCCTACTTGTACATTTCAACTTTCAATAAGTACAAATGCAACTTAATGTTTGATCAAATTCAGACCGAAGACATTCGTAGAACTAGCCAGTTTTTCAGCACTAGTTTTTGTGGCAGGTGCATACATTTGAATAATAGTATTGGTTGGATTTCCTCAAAGGTGGACAGAGATAACCATATCACAGACAGCATTATACATCAGAGTAGATCGTGAAATGTGCCTTTGGACCATGAAGGCATGCCATTCCTCTTGACTATTTCATTCCCGGCATAGTAAATCACAGGCTTTTCTGATTCAAAAAAGCTAATGACAGTTCATTTCTGCTTACTAATGCCTAAGATATTAATCTTTATATATTCCCCTTTATTTTTGATTAGTTCCAATTTTCCCAAATTCATACTTTGCACATTCCGAGTTCCAAACAGTATCAGATTTTTCAGCTCTTTCTTCCCCCATAGCCCATCAACAAAGGAAGACTCCAAAGCCTACACACCATTCATGCCAGCATGGTTGACTCTCCTCCAAGAAAGTAGCTCCTCCTCAGTCACAGTTGAGTGCCCCTGACCCGAAGGGCTCATCTCCAGCACTATCTCCCACGCAGCCTTCCTCCCATTCATCAAGCCATCAAAAGCTGGTAATGTTTTGAAGCTAAGCATAAGGTTTTCAGCAGCTACTTCCCTGAAGTGGGCAGCCAATTCTTTCTTCGTTGTTCTTAGTCTGGAAGCTCTGCTGAAACCTGTTCCCTTTGGGTCATTGTGCTGACGTTTGAAACAGTGGCATAGCTTCTGAAATCATAGCAAGACACAAGCCGCCACAGTAAGACAGGCTGACTGACAAGTGGGGAAAGCAAGCAGAAGATGTGCTTAAATAAAAAGTTGAACAGAAGATGCCAAGGGTGGCTTTCAGAAACAAAGTAAAGCGTTGTAATGAAATGTGCAAAACCCTAAAACTAAATGAGGTGAACAAAGCCATCATTTCTAAAACTAATGAAGAATCATCTGATTAACTAAAGAAGAAACCCAAGCCTATTTTGCAATATGAAAAGATTCAAAGACTCTGGAAGTATCCAAAGAAGATAGTTATGCAGAGTCAGGATAGCAAAAAGAACGGGCAACTGTCAAACATTTCAGCAGGTAGCATGGGATCCCAAGATGCCAAAGCCCCTCCATGAGATCCGCTATGAGGTATCAAGCAGTTGTAAGAAGATGAGGCTGCATTTGAACACCTCCAACTTCCACTCGTCTGGTCTTCATTTGGTGTGTTGCTTGCCTGCCAAGTCTGCTTACCTTGATTCACTTGTCTCTGCAGACAGAATATGTTGATCCTGGGAGACATCCGAAGTTCCTTCCAACAAACATTATGAACGAAACCAGTTGAGGGGAGTACATTCTGATGAATGGCAACTCCATGACTGTCCAAATGGAATGGTTCTCCATAGGTCTTTTTGGTTTTGTTTTGTTTTTTAATACTTTTACTGGGTGCTCTTATGTCTCTTATCACAATCCATACATTCATCCAGTGTGTCAACCATATTTGCACACATGCCTCCATCATCATTTTTTTTTTATGTTTGAAATGAGCTTGCAGGTCATTCAAGACTCCAAGTCCACTTCAGCTTTACTTTTACTCCTTTTATCGCCACTCAGACCAATACATAGACCAATACATAGAGGGACAGGAATCTGGAGGGTACCATCATCATTTTCAAAGTATGCTCTTGAAACCTGAGACCTGATATCAGCTCCCCATTTCTTCCCCTTCCTCTCCCACTTTCCCTCCCTCACAAACCCTTTATAAGTTATAGATTATTATTCCCATAACTTACTCCATCCTCTGTTGCCCCTCACCCACTTTTCCATTATTCATCCCCCTGGGAGGGGATTCCAATAGATGCCTATGATCGAGTCTTCCTTTCTCCCCCCTAATCCTACAGGTATCTCAACTCTCATTGTTGGCCTGGGGGAGTTATCTTTCCTGGATTCCCTGTGTTGGGGGCTCTTATCTGTAGCAGTGTGCATGCTCTAGTCTAACCCAATTTGTAAGGTAGAATTGAGGTCATGAAAGTGGGGTGAAGGAAGCATCAAGAACAAGAAAGTTGTGTGTTTCATCAGTGCTATTCCCTGAGACCTCTTTGTGAGGGGATGTCCAACTGTCTACAGATGGGCATTGGGCCTCCACTCCATGGCACCCCTCCCATTCACCTTGGGTATGGTTTTATTCTGGGTCTTAGATGCCTGATACCTGATCCTATTGACACCTCCTGCTCACAGGCTGGTGTGCTTCTTCCATGTGGGTTTTGTTGCTTCTGGGCTAGATGGCCACTTGTTTATCTTCAAGCCTTTAAGACCCCAGATGCTATATCTTTTGATAGCCAGACACCATCAGCTTTCTTCACCACATTTGCTTAATCACCTGCCTTGTCTTCGGCGATCATGTCAGAAAGGTGAGCATCACAGGGTGCCTGATAGCTGGTTTTTACTTTTTTGAAAGAGAGGTACCAAACATTTATTCTGAGACATTGCTGGATGGAACCAAACCTTCAACCTTTCCATAAGTAGCTAAGAGTGTTAACCATTGGCACCACCGAGGGACTATTACCATATATACCTTAAATTTTTTTTCAGGTACTTAAAATCTAGGCTACTTTGCTTGAGAAGCTATGTCATTAATCTCGATGCATCTGTTCTTTAGCTAATGTTTATGAAAAAGATATTCATTTAAAGGTCAAATATGTCAAAAATAGGTGGGATTAGCATTTAAATGTGAAAAATCTGTGGTTAACCTCAATCTATCTTTTTATTCTTTACTATACTACATAGCCTGAAGTGAAACTTATTATTTAAAAAATCTTTTTCAAAAAAAAAATCTACCTACCCCCTCCACTATCATGATCCCAATTCTACTTTACAAATTCGGCTGGACCAGAGGATGTACACTGGCACATATAGGAACAGGGAATCCAGGACAGATGATCCCTTCAGGACCAGGGGTGAGAGTGGCGATACCAGGAAGGTGGAGGGAGGGTGGGGTGAAAAGAGGGAAGTGATTACAGGGATCTACATATGACTTCCTCCCTGGGGGATGAACAACAGAAAAGTGGGTGATGGGAGACATTGCACAGTGCAAAATATGACAAAATAATAATTTATAAATTATCAAGGGTTTATGAGGGAGGGGGAGCAGAAAGGGAAGGGAAAAATGATCAGATGCCAGGGGCTTAGATGGAGAGCAAATGTTTTGAGAATGGTAATGGCAATGAATGTACAAATGTGCCTGACACAATGGATGGATGTATGGCTTGTGATAAGAGTTGTATGAGCCTCCAATAAAATGACAAAAAAGAAAAATAATAAAGGCAGTTCGTAACATGGACAAAAGAATTGAAAATGCTGATCACATAGACATCTTCTGTTACTATATAGAAAAAAATAAACAAACAAAAATCTCCAGGTTTATTATATGGGATGCTGGCGATGAGTTCTGCACAAGCCGTCCTTGTAGAATTGTATTGTACCAGGGCTCTCAGTAGACTTCCTATAAATTCATTTGCCCATGTTCCAATGAGTTCATGCACATGTTCAGCTAGATTACTATTTTATAAATGTCGTTGCTCCTTACTAAGTGAGAGCTTGTATTCAGTAGGATGGCATATTATCTGGTGTTAATGAAAAACATCACAACCGTCTTCTCTCATACATAAATACTCTATATTAAGAAGTAGGAAATTTCAAACCTTCAAGTAAAAGGGAAAATTTGAGATTAGATGCAAACCATGCTCTGTTGGCACTCTTAAATTAAGAAAATACATAGGACACAGCTCTGGTGGCTCCACTCTAACAAAGTGACGCTTCCACTCTGTGCATAACAGCAGATGGTAAAGTGGCATTATAAGCCAGTCACTTACACTTCAAGCACAAAGGCAAAGGATCCATTTTACTTTTAGAGTTAGCTTAAATCATTGTGTTACACTTGTCTACATATATTAAAAGACAATAGTAAAAATTTTAAAGTTTGCTTATCTCCAAAGGCAAACACATATGAGATATAACAATGCTCATATTGTTTTTCTTTTCTTTATCTTTCTTTGAATTTTCTTCCAAAACTGCTTTCTTATAATTGGACTAACCCATGATAGCACACTGCATTCTCTAAAATATTTTTAAGATAATAGATATTGTTTTCTTATAATCCCATATTTAAGAATATCATCTATAATAGGCAAGGTGTAGAAAATTGTATGCTTCCTTGAAAGATAGGAAGAGAAATACCATATGATCCAACAATCTCTACAGCTGGGATGTCCTAAAATCAAAAAACAAGATATGTAAGATTAACAGATTTTTGTACACTCATTTTCACGTTATAATAGCAAAAAGATAGAAACAATGTAAATGGCCATCAATCAAAACTGGATAAGCAAATTATGGAACATATACACAATGAGTACTGGACAACACGAAGGAACAAGGATGAATCTGCAGAAGTCTTCGTAACATAGAAAGACCTGGAGTCTATGCTGATGAGTGAAATAAGTCAATCATAAAAGGTGAAATATTCTGAGACCCCTACTATTAAGTGCCATGAAAATTTTTTCACACTCAAATTGAAAATCTTTGATGATTACCCTGGATAGAAGGGAAAAGGAGGGTAAATTACTGGTGGGAAGTTATACAGGTATTCACTTGGGTGCAAAGAAAGGCAATTTACACTAAGAGGGGAGTTTTCAAAAATATTGGAGTTCAGGGAAGACATTGGGGAATCTTCAGAGTTAAAGGAAGGAGAGGTAGTGCTATTATGTCCACTTCCTGCAATAATGATATTAAAGAGATCTATAGATGGGCACATGGGCTGATGGATATGGGAGGGAAAGTGGAAGTATAGCCACAACTTTATACGGGCTTGACACAGGATACTGTCTCTCACAAGGAGACCTAATAGTCCTCTGGCTAAATGTTGGACCGCTCATCACAAGGTTGGAGGCTCAACCTCCCAGCTGCTCCATAGGATATAGAGGAAGCTGCCTGCCCTGGCGACCGTTTACAGTCTTCAATTAATATCAGTCTCATGGACTTGGAAGCTGCGTGTTTGATTATATATCTTTGCTGTAAATATATTTAGAAATGCAGTAAAGTGGACAGGGTTCTGAAATGTCTTAGACATAATCACACACCGAACACCTTGAGTCACAGGTCTAGTATCTTAGGCCCATCATCTCAAGGGGCATCAAGATCAACTGGCATGACACAGTCCTTGTGGCATACTTCGGCGATTGCTGACAATGATTTAAAAAGTTGGTATGCAGCCATGTAAGGTGCAAATATTGGTTTCCCCAGAGGAAAAAGCTTGAAGAAATTGAAATCAGTTATTCCATTAGACTAAAGGTCATGACAACATCAATCTCTACAATCATGACACAAGGAGAACTAGACTGTGCTCTGCCTCCACAGCCACCTGCTGCTAAAAGGGTCACATTAGTGGGTTCCACATAGATGGGGAGGAAAATTAAAAATCATAAAGAAGCTTAGTAGCTGACTAGAGACTGGTGGAAACTACTGCCCCCACCTGCCTCCAGACTATGGTCTTCAGTTCCCTTCAAGTCTAGAAATGAACTCAGCGCAGACTCCATTTTTTAGCTAAATCGATCTCTAAGGAAAATAGGAACGCCATGGAGGCACACACTCCTTAGAGGAATCAAGCAGTTGATGTCCAAAGGGCACCATTGAGCCAAAAACAAAGCTCACACACGTTGAGAAAGGAGGAGGAAGGATAACAGAGAGCACAGGGAGAAAGTGAGATGAGTGATGTTACACTGTCGGGATCGCAACCAATGGGATGAAACAAAATGTGTATAAAATTATTAAATGGAACATTGATTAACTCTATAAACATTTGGCCCATGCGCAACACAAAGGCTTTTTTAGACATTCTAAAGTAGTTAAACCAATTAGAAATCATTACCTAAACTTTAAATAAATTGTACTGGGATACTACTACCCTAAATTTAATGGGCCATTAGAAAATGAAAACACTTAACTTCTTAGCCTTAAAATTCTATTGAACCAATTCTTATTTTCAAAGAAATTGATTTCTTAGCATGCATCTTCATGTAAGGAAAATATTTTTATCGTGAATTTATAATGGTGTTATCAGTGCAATTATATATACCCTATTGCTAGCCCAAATAGCATCATTGTACAATTTAGAAAACATCACCTCTCCCTCCGAGCACTGTTCTGCTTGTTATCTGAAACCAGTATCAGTACACACACAAAAAAAATCTATGCTTATGAACATGATTTCTAGTGTTGCACAATGTATAACTTAACCTATTAGATTATGCCAAAACTTTGTAGAAGATAAATTTTCCAATCCATTCAGATCAAATGTTTAATGCACTCTCCACAAATAGTTGAGGTAACACTCAAAGAAGCTGGATTGTAGGAAAAAAAGCAGCAGAAGCAGAATTTGAGGATGGCTTAGTAGTAGCCTGGTTTTTTGGTTGCTGTTTTTTAAATCATTTTATTGGGGGGCTCGTACAACTCTTATCATAATCCATACATCCATCCATTGTGTCAAGCACATTTGTACATATGTTGCCATCATCATGCTCAAAACATTTGCTCTCTACTCGAGCCCTTGGTATCAGCTGCTCAATTTTCCCCTCCCTCCCTACACCCACCTCCCCCATGAACCCTTGGGATGAAGCACTTGCTAATGAAGATTAAGGACTGCAGCCTTTAGTATAGATCACTCAAAGTAAAGAAGATGAAAATCCTCATGTTTGGACCAACAGGTAACATGATAAGTGGAGAAAAGTTTAAAATTGTCTAGCATTTCATCCTGCTTGGAAGCACAATCAATGCTTATGGAAGCCCCAATATCGAGCTCAAAGGATGTGTTGCCTTGGGTAAATCTGCTGTACTCAACCTCTTTAAAGAACTGAATAAACAAAGATTCACCTGAACCTGCAACAAAGATGCACCTGAACCTGAAACAAAGATGCACCTGAACCTGCAACAAAGATGCACCTGTACTAAACCTCTTTAGAGAGAACTGAGTAAACAATAAAGTGGACCTGACTCAAGTCAGGGTATTTTCAATACCCTGACATGCACTTGAAAGTTGGACATTAGATATGGAAGACTACAGATGAATTGATTCATCTGAATTGTGAAAAGAATATTGAAAGTATCAGTAACTGTCTAAAGAACAAACTGATCTGCCTTGGAAGATGTATGACCAGAGTGCTCCACAGAGGCAAGGATGCCAAAACATTGCCTTCACATACTTAGAACATGTTGTCAGAAGAGATCAGTCCCTGGAGGAGACCATCATGTTTGGGAAGTTAGGTGGCAATGAAAATGAGGAAGGCCCTCAACAAGATGGATTGACACAATGGATCCAACAGTGTGCCCAAGCAAAGGAACACATGTGACCACGGCACAGGACTAGGCGGCATTTCCTTCCATTGTTTGTGAGTTTGCTATGGGTGGAAGCTAATTCGCTGGCACTTAACAACAATGACAACCCAGAGGTTTTGAGATAGGTTTTCAAGTCAATAAAGCACACACACATACGTACACACGTTAACTTGGGAACTACCTATTTTGATCAAACAACATGATAATCATCAAGCACATAATTGGAAACTAGTTACATTTTGCTTGAGAACAAATATAACAAAACACAAATGGACATAAGCTATAAATATAAATTTCTGACGAGAGCTATTGAATGTCAGGTAATGTGTCAAGACAGCCTTGTTATTTAGCCATGGTTCTTAGCTTTGCTGAGTAGTAGGATCAATTACAGCATTTAAAAAATATATTGATGCCTTACCCCAGGCCAGTTTAATCAGAATCTCTGAATCTAAGCATCAGTGGTTTTGAAACTTCCCCAAATGGTTCCTGATACCAACTCAGAGATTAGAAACTCTTCAATAGATGGTTTTAGGTTTAATACTCTATCCTGAAAGAGCCCAGAAGATTGGTCTTTACATTTTAGTGTCATCAGAATGCCTTGTTGTTACGTGGCATCTAATTGGTTCTGTCCCAGAGTGACCCCATGCACAACAGGGACACTACCTGCCTGGTCCTGCACCAGCCTCACAATTGCTCCTATGCTTGAGCCCATTGTTGTAGCCACCGTGTCACTCCATCTCATTGAGGGCCCTCCTCTATTTTGAGGCCCTCTCCTTTACCTAGTCCGATATCCTTCTCCAGGGACTGGTCTCTTCCGACAATATATACAACACACATAAGGAAGTCTCGCCAAGCTGGTCTCTGACCCAAACAGGCTTGGTCGACCTTTTGGCAGTCCATGGTACTTTCAATATTCTTCTTTAGCATCACAATTCAAATGTATGTACTCTTTTTCAGTCTCCCTTATTCAATGTCCGACTTTCACATGCATATGAGGCCACTGAAAATACCATGGCTTGGGTCTGGCGCACCTCAGTACTCAGAGTAATGTTCTTGATTTTCATTTCTCTAAAAAGATCTTGTCCAGCAGATTTACCCAAACGAATGTGTCTTTTTATCTCTTGATGGCTGCTTCCATGAGCACTGATGGACTGTGCTTATGAACAAGAAGAAATCTTTGGCAACTTCAAACTTTTCTCCACGTATCATGACACCACCTAGTGATCCAATTGTGAGGAGGATTCTGACCTTCTTTCCATCAACTTGCCATCCATACTAAAGGCTGCAATCCTTGATCATAAGAAACACTAGGAGGGTACAATAAAACTGTACTTCCTGGGCCTCCTCCCAAATGCATGAGTCTGTAGATGCTGAGGCTGCTGGTCTGAGCCCGACTCTTGAGCAACCAGTTACTCAAATGTCGGGGACAGCCACACTGACCTCCCACAGAGCTTTGAAGGAACGCAGCAGAATCTCAAGCCACAGCACAGAACAATTGGATCAGAATCTGAATTTTCACAAAACCCTCTGGTGATTCGTAGAGAAATTAACATTTCAGAAAGCGTGGTGTAAATTATACCCCTACTTTGGCCAAGAGGACTAGGAATGGGATGGAACAGGATCTGGAACTGCCGGTAACTTGAGCGCTAACCTTCGAAACCCTTCAGCACTAACAGTGTCGTGCAGAAATTCAAGCCTCGTGTTGCCAGGTATTCCAATATCTCAAAAAATGTGAATCTGGATGCTTATGTGAAATCTCCCAACTGTAAAATATTGGCAATTAATTCAAAGGTCTCATAACGTCTTCTAGGCTAAATAAAATATGCCCGTGGGCCATAGTTCGCCCACCGCCTTAATGTAACCCCTAACCTAAAAAAAGTCGATCGTAACTTAAGTTAGTTTGGGGGAAAATGTTGGAGATGCCTTTAGAACACTCTCTTTAAAAGCTTTAGATAAATGGTATCTTTGGTAACATAATTATTTTCCATTGGGCATAGTTTGTCTGACAAGAACTCAGCAAAGCAGCAGAAATGAATGTTAGACAGGGCAGCTTTGAAATATAAGTTATGGGAGAAAATTTATGCAGCTTTAAGGCAGGAAGCAAGAGAGGCTGCCCAATGCCTCGGGAGGGCCTTTGAGAACAGGAGATGTGAGAGCAATCCATCTCAAATGGGAAGGTTTGAGGCATTTGATTATGTTTACTAATAAATACAACCATGGGCATGGAAAATATTTTAGTCACAAGCCTTTAGGAATGAAAGAACAGCCGCCTTATGGATGTAGAATTTATACTCACTTATTAAGTAAGTATATCAGTTCCAAAGTAATATCAGTTCCATAGTATCTCTCCATCTTTATATAAAATTATTGAATTTTATCATTTCCTTTTAAGAAAAAGTAGTTTAGGGGGTGGAAAAACTACAATCGAGATATACAAATAGGCTCAAAGCACTATATTGTGAGGATCTTGGGCCGTCATCATGCCATCCCTTTTTAAAGATACCTTAGAAACTTGTAAACCATCTAGAAAATAACAAGAAGGGATCTTTCAGCAAGGTCAGTTAGGACTAGAAAGTGCACAGCAGGCAGCTAAGCCGCCGAAAAGAACCATGAAAGTCAAATGATGTGTCTGAGAAGGAGAAAGGCGAACAGGAAAGTGATGAGAACTGCTTATTACTTCCCTGGAACAGGAGTAAACAAGCAAAGTTTCCTAAACACATGGAATGAAACAGAAAAGGCTCAGGAAACTTTCCAGTCACCTCTCAGTAGGCTCTGCTTGTGACTATATCTCCTTTAAGAAATGACCCTAAAAATGTTTTTTTTTTTTTTTTTTTTAAAGAAGTGACCCTTTACTCCATAATCTCAAATGACACTCCCGGATCACAAGCCCATTTCTTAGTCTGTCATAAAAGGTGTTCACGATACAAGGACAGTTTAGCTCTAATCCTCTTAAATCAGAAAGCATTAACTCATCTCTTTCCAAAGCCCTCCAATTAGCCCAGCAATTAAGACAATAGGTCCTTGTCTGCACGCTACAGACATATCTTTAAAACGGGCAAGTGTCTGCCATTGGAGTAATGAAGTAAACCTTAAAGTTTAGCAGGATGATTTGGGGTCAACATTTGAAGAACTACTATTATCTCATAGTTGATTCTAACACCAATATGTTTTCATTATTTTTCAAGTTGAATATTCAAGACACACGCATGAGGCAAACATATACTAGATGACATTATTTCCTTTAGCAAGGAAGACGCACATCATATAGAATAGTAAATAGGAGAAGACAGATAGGCTTTGACAGTTCTACAAACATAAAGGGAGTTTCACTTGATGCTGCCATGATTAGCGGCTTCAAGTGTAAATGATCCTACAACCTCACAGGTTCCAACACTTATTTGTCCTACTGCCCCACTCTCAGGAAAAACCCTTCCTTAACGCCTCCCCTGAAAATGAAATCTTAGGTATAGATCCAGATCTAGCTATCAGTGCCCTTACCCAGAACAAAGTATAGCCATCTACTTTTATAGCCCACACCGCCCTCTGGACACTTTCAGTGCCCCCGGGGCAGTCTTCCCACTGTGGAAAATACGGATTCTAAGATAAGCATTCACTTTGGGAGTCTTTTTATAAAGGGCCAAATTGAGTGCATGATGTGTAGATTATTGTTCTGAAAATCCGAAGTCCATTGTGTTTACCTGTGCCTGTGAGAAGCCACAATACACAGTACAACACATTAAAGACACTCTATATTAAAATGCCTTCACTTTTTCAGTTATTCTATGTCAGTGGTTCTCAAACTTCCTCATGTTGTGACCCTTTCACACAGTTCCTCGTGTGGTGATGACCCCCCCAACCATAAAATTATTTTCCTTGCTACTTCGTACGTGTAATTTTGCTACTGTTATGATTCGGGCAGACCCCTGTGAAAGGGTCATTCGATCCCCATAAGGGCCATGACCCACAGGTTGAGAACGGCTGCTCTAGATGAAAATGCACTCACCTCTTATGTTTCTTTATAAGCAAGAAGAAGAAAGACAGTAACATTTAATCATGGCCTAAAATCTCTCAGGCCCTGTGCTTAACAAAATCACCAGTCTGATGGGATGTTGAAGGAGACAAGCTTTATGGTCTCTTTAATTAAAACTCTCTCTTTTCTGTGGAATATTTGAGCAATTTGATATGTAAATCCTAACCACAGTAAGTCACAGAATTAATTGTGACTTAGAATTAATTGCCTGTCAATTATAGCCTTATTATTCTACAAAAAGAAACTCCTTTACCTATGGGTTAATCTTAAATCCAAAACTACAGAAAGGATATGCAGTAGAAAAACAACAATTGTCTCATCCTGACTATGTTGACATAGTACATGATAAAAATAGAACCTAAGAGAGGAGAGAAACAGAGGAGGAAAATAGTATTTTATGTTCATACACAGAGCTTAATGCAAAATGTTTCACTTCACATATTCTTCATTTTTTATCACAAATTCAAAAATATTATTTTAATAGTTCAGTCATTAGCCACTGTTGTGTTCATACCCAGCTACCATGCTACATATCTAGTTATATGGGAAGAAATAAAATGCAGGGCTTTCTGGTTTGTGAAAGGCATTAATATGCATGAGAGTGCAGCTTGCCCCTTGTGGAGATGTAGAAGGTTCTTGTTAGCAACCTCCCAGACGTCTCCATATGTGGCTGTCTCTTCATTTGGAACTTGCCTTGGCCAGTGAATTTCCGAAGGCAAGAAAAAATATGATTGAGCATCCAGGCTTTCCTGATATCTCTTTGCCATCGCCATCAGAAGATTATGCTCCAAGAGGAGAACAAGAAACACCGAGTGGTTCCCCCACCCCACACCCCTATGCTGGGGTAGGGTGGTATGCTGGGATGGCACCATCCCAGAAACCCCAAGCATGATTTGCCAAGACAAAATCAAAAAGGGTGAAATAGATGCATCTCACAGCTCCATATTGCCCTCTTAATAGCTCTATCATCACACTTACCATATCACATCATCTTGTTCATTATTTTCTATTTTTCACTAGGATAATTTTCTATGGAACTGAAATTGCATTTTTAACCTTGGGGGCAAGTGGTTTGAGGGAGCAAAGGCTTCCTAAAAAGCAAATAAATATTGAAGAATTAAGCAACATAAAGAAATAGCAAATATTCTATTCAAACCCTTGCTTGTTATTCAAATGATTATCAAATAGCTGAAGTACATAAGTGAAAAATGTCCAGCATGATAAGAAAACATAAAGTTTGAGCTCTGCCCCGTAAGAGAGTGGAACAAAGGCTTCTTGTAGATGATGCTTGAGTAAGCTAGCATCAGGCCTTGAGTAGACAACTAACTCCATGTGTTGGAGAACCTTGTTTAATGGGTTTCAATGGCGGATTTTTTCAGAAGCACTTGAGGAAGTTTCTCTACAGATGAAGCAGGAGTAAGAGCCACTGGAGAACGTTGGAATGGGTTAAGCTAAGCAGATGGAATGCGGCAAACCAGGACACGGTGGGTGAAATGGCACAGTCTTTGTGGGAAACAAGCTATCGATTGCTATCTTAGTCTGGACTTGGAAGCCAGGAGCATGAGAGTCCAAGGCTGAAGGAATGAATGTCCATGGTTCATCACAGGGGTCAGTGTCTTCCACGGAAAGAGCTTGGATTTGATTTCAGGGGCAATGGGAAGCAAAGAAATGATGCAGAAGATCAACATGACCAGCTTTGTAGCTTTGAGGTTTGAAACAAATCTCTGATGAAAGTGGCAGGAGGAATAAAATCAGTGACTAGATGAAGAAGTGTTTTAAAATATGTGAACCTGAAGGAGTGTTATGAAGAGCTGCAACATGGAAGAATGTAAAAGGCTCCTCCTGTGTTTATTGTCCGCAGACAAGTTTTTACGTGGGCGCGCAAACAACTGATACTGAATGAATAAGAAGAGGCAAACAACGGAAAGCAATGTTTTGTTTGCTGTTGCAAAAACATGAGTCACAATCCATGAGTGGCCAGCCAACAGGCATTCATCAAAAAGGTAGAGGGAGAATCGACAGATAGTGCAGTCAGAGGAAATAAAATCCCAAGAATAAAGAAAGGATCAATAATCCAAATGCAGCACAGAGATGCAGTTAGATAGGACTGAGAAAGCAATTATTGTCTTTGGTCATTTTGCCTTTCCCAGGCAGTTTGAATAGACTACTGGGGGTGAGAGCCAGACAAACACTAGCCTGAAGAATGACGCAGTAGAGAAGAACAAGCAGCACATCCTCCTGAGGCTGCAAACCCACGTGGATGGGGTAGATTTGCCCTAATCTAATTGTCCTATTTTTATGGAGCAGAAATAGCCTTTATGCTTTTAGCACATATCACTGACGATCTTTATCAAAATGGCTCAAAGATAGAGTCATCTTCCTCAGCCTGAGTATAGAACTTCAATCACAGTAAAAAAGGCATTATGGATGAGAAGTACCTCCATAGGTCTCCTAAATGAATGTGCTTGGGACACATGCCTGAGTGGTGCGATCATTAAGCGCTCAACTACTAACCAAAGGTTGGCAGCTCAAACCAGGATTTTGAACCAGTTTGAAAAGTTTGGTCAAGGCTCACAGACACAAGGGTTGCATACATACTGTTTAACAGCCAAATACCTCTGTGCCCAATGCTTTGACCTGAACTGAAGAAAGGTGGCTTTGCCCAGCTCAGACAGGAGCCAGCCCAGACATTCAAAGTTGTGAGGTCTGAGTGGGCCATTGCGTTCCATTTCCACTCTGGTCAAAATCTGACACCTTGAGAGATTTGGTTGCTCTGCGATCTGTATACTGTCCTTATTTTCATGGGTCATGAACAGGCCATTTGAAATTAGTCTTAGTCCCTGCTTTAAACCCAGTTAGAGGCCCCTCCACAGACAAGCCGGTAAACCCCGTAGAGCAGGGCTACCCCACATGTAAAGACCCCTGAACCCAAACTGGCTGAACGGCAACCAACAATCACTTCAGAAATGACAAGATCTTTGTGGGGATGGAATGCTATCCTACACATATGTCAAAGAGTAAAAAGACACGACTGTAAAACGACCTAAAGCTTTATTTGGGCCACCCCATCACATCATTAGTATTTACAAGAATGTGTTAGGTATGTCTAACACTATATTTAACCCATGTGTATTAAAAAAACCACAAATGAAATAGAAGACATGGGGAGGATTCTCATCCAAACCCACTTCTTTTTTTAAATTTCAAGCATTGCCTCGAAAATAACTTTCCTTTCTATTGGTCACACGCATTGGCTTTACTATCTTGCTTATACCTACATGTTAGGGCTGATGTTTAACTAACACTCATGTCCTGTGTTTGCCCCACTGACAGCCAGAGGAACGAAATAGCTGCGGGTTGTCTGGAAATGAGACTGCATCTGTAACATCTGTCTTCATTCAATCAAAACCCAGTGCTACTTACATTTTACGAGTTTACCTGCAACAGGAAACCACTTTAAGAGTTTTAAGACATTCTCCTCCAGGAGGATTAACAGGAAGCTGTACTTTTCATCAAACTTTTCCAACACCTTCTGCCATTTCCCCCATCCTAGCTGTCCAGCTGGATGTCACCACCTTGCGTGCAGCAATGATGGAGTGTCTTATCCAGAGATACTCATTAGAAGAGGTTTTGCTGGAAAGTGAAAATCAGTCATTATGGGAGTAGGGGTGAGGCGAGCAAAAATGTACTGTTTGAACCAAGTTCTGCTCCTAAATCTCTTTAAGTCTAAGTTATATAAAAGTTATGTTCATTTATCATCAAACATTAGTACTTTAAATGATTGTATTCTTATATAGAAACACAAAAGAAACTTTCCAGATACACTACAACATCTTGAACATATTAGTAAATTAATAAAACAAAGAATGCTCTGATGAGCATCACAAAGCAGTGGCCATTTGTCACCAAGAACTATTGTATGTAAGTCAAAAATTTAAATCCACTGGCTTTATAGTCTGTTAGTGACTGCAGGTTGCACAGTAAGTTGGTGTTCGTATTCTGAGGACTGCCTTTCCCAGGTAATCTGAAAAGCTATTATCAAGCGGCTTTATTCCTCCTTCATCCAAACAACAAATTATCTCTTTCCACCAAAATGACGACATGCCGTAACTTCAGTTACATAGAAGTAAAGCCAGTTATTTGGGGAAAGGAGCAGTACCAATTGAGAAACTAAACAAAATAGCCGCGAAAGTCAAGGAGAAAGAAGCCCAGCATAACACAGCCCTTGTTCAATAGATACAATTTGGCCATCATTTATTTTTTTTTACTAAGTTCAGAGCCCTCTTGTAAAGTATAAATATCTAACAATAACATAGCATTTTGATGCTTCTTTATTCATTTTGAATTTTTCTCATTTCAGAGATTAGTAACAGCCATGAATATCCTCACCCCTTCACAATCACTAAGTGTATATAATTTACTGGTTTAAATAATTTCTATTAGTTCCTTGATTAAATCTGTGTCATATGTACACTTCTGTGCTTTACAGACGCCGTGAAGGCATAACATCGGAGTGCCAGTAACATGTCCTGCTTGCTCCCACTTACAAACATGAAGCAACAATCTGAGATACACTTAACCCTGCATGAGACCGCCTCCTAATGGTACAACGGCACCCAGTAGCTGTGCCAAGTAAATAGACAAAGCTGCATCTCTGGATCCTAGAGTCAGGCCGCCCAGAACGGAAACTGAATCCACCTCTTATTGCTGCTACTTTCTCTCTCTATGTCTTAGTTCCCATATTTAATAGCTATGTTGTATATGTATAGTATATATATATTAAAATTATCTTTATATATATGTACATTATATGTATGTTGTAGAGTGGTTATGAAGATTAAGTCGATACATGTGATAGCATATAATGGATGCTCCATACAGCTTAGTTGGCAGTATTAACATGACTGTAGAGAGGTAAATGTATTTCTGGCCCCTCTAAAAGGGAAAAAAAATGTTACAAAAAAAGTCAAGTCATGTCAGATATCAGCTTACTCTCAAAAACATGTATGTGAAAAGTGAATACAGTACCATCCAAGGCAGGGGTGGCAAGGCCAAAAGCAACCAGAAGAGGTAGGCTGTGAAGTACGCATGTAAGGATCCATTAGGATTTAAGCTGTGGAGATGTCCAACATCCCGTTAGTCCATACAAATTTTGAAACCACATAATGACCTAAAAGTGACAATCATAGTTGAAAGCTTGATGGATTCTGATTTCTAAGGAGTTCTTTCCAACAATCTATAATGTGAAACACTTACATGACAAGTCGTATGACTGGATTAAACCTGAAGAGTCCGGAGGGTAGGAGAATAGGGGTAGAATTACAGACCTCTTTCAACAGCCTGAAACTGTCCATGATGAATAAAGTTGAATTACCACGAGAGACACAATGGAGAAATGGGTGACAAATGAACAGGGAAGCGTCTACTTTGATGTGACATAAGAATAAGTCTACAAGGCACAATAATAATTATGGAGTGCTTATTTTCCATTAGACAGTATTTTAAGTGAGTGACTGACTCATATTAACTTATTTAACTCTCATAATAACTTTAATTATAGAAAACAAACCCAGTTCTGTTGAGAATTGCAAAGTATAACAATACAAAATTTATCACCTATTACTTAACCAAAGTTAATACATGTCTACTTTCTAGTGATTTCCCTCCTTCCTTTTTCCATCCCTGGTAATTATTAAGGAACGTTTCTTTCTGTGTAGAAACTTTTTCCTGAAATTTTATAATAGTGGTCTTATACAATATTTGTCCTTTGGTGAATGATGTCCTCCAGGTTGATGTGTGTTATGAGGTGTTTCATGGATTCATCAATCTTAGAGTTGTGTGTACGTATCACAATTGTTTATCCATTCATCCATTAAGGGGCACTTAGGTTGTTTCCATCTTTGCTACTGTGAATAACACAGTGAGTATTAGCATGCATATATCAATTCATGTCTCCGGTATATAAATCTAGTGGCAAGATTGCTAGATCATCTGATATTTCTACGTCTTTTGAAGGAAAATTCAGACCTTTTCCACAGTGCTCGCACCATTGTATAGTCTCACCACCAGGCTGTGAGGAGCTCCAATCTCCCCGTACTCTGACCAGTACTTGTTGCTTTTCGTTTTGAACTTTGCTATAATTGCTTGTGGGAGATAGATCTCATTATTTTGATTCTCAGCTCTCTAATGACTAATGGCCACATAGCACATAGCTAGCTCACTGCCGACATAACAATATCAAAAGACTAGTTTCTGCCAAAGGAAGTCATGTGTGGTAAACAGAGGGTCACTGAAACAAGGGAAACCAACACAGAAAGAATTGACACAATTGCTAATCAATGAGCTCAGATATATCAATGATCAAGAAGATGGCATAAAACCCGGAACTGCTTCAATCGTTCATGTTTACGTATCATTCTGTTATACCTTGACTCAATGGGAAATAACAGCAACTCTTATTTTAATTCCCATTTTAGAGAGGAACAAAGAGCCTAAGCAACTTCCGCAAGGATACAGCTAGGAAGTCTACAGCTATTAAGGGCTGTAGAGAGGAATTGTGCACAATCTGACTTTTATTCCCTCTACTACCTTTCTTCCTTCCAATGTCAAGTGGCTTAAGGAATTAACCAGATAAGGTTGTATACAAGCTTAATTCAGAAATATTTAAAAATAGATAATGGAGTGTGTGTTTCAGGGTAGAGTCAAGCAGATATTAATAGAGAGTTAATTTGATACTGCACAGGAAGCATATGGATAGGTTAACTACACTATAAATTCCCTTCTTGCCTGTGTAGTATCAAATAAGATATGCTTAGAGAAGTCACACAGCAAAAGAATTAGATAAATTACTATGCTCATCGATACCTCAACCTTACAGAAGGTTCATGTGTTCTAAATTATAGGCAGCAGAATGGGCTGATTGCCTTGGAATCTTTTTTTTTTTTATATTATTACTTTTAGTCAGTCATTATCTTACCATTGGGTTTAACCTCATAAGACTACAAAACCCAACAGGGGGTACGTGCTTGAATAAGTAAAACAAAGCACTGTTGTTTTCTAATAGGGTCACAAGTAATGCCGGTAAATTAGTAATTAGGAGACTACCTTTATATAAAGAAAAATTTAAAATTTTAATGGGTTTGAATTACTATAATTAAATAAAGCTCAAACCCAGCAAGATAAAAAGGATGAATGAATGACTTCCCAAGTGAAATAAACTGGTGAGTTATCAGGATTAGGACTAAATCTAGTCATCCACCAAATCTTTATTAATGACCAGGAAAAGCCTACAATATGCTAATTAAATCTATAAATGCAACTGAGCTCACATGATCTTTCCAAAGGTTAAGCTAGGACAAAAGTTAAAAAGAAACATCTTCACCTTAAGGAAAATATTTTTAATAAGTAGAAGTACTGTCATAAACTCTCACTCAAAGCACCATCAATTATCATTCAACAGAGATGCTCTTTAAATAAAGGTCAAATTCCACATAATCAAACTATGGGAACAGACACATGAAGCTGGCTTTAAGAAAGCTTCACCATTTACATTTTCTTTTAGTGTAAAAAACCTCCTGCTTATTTTTTATTGGTCAAGGGGGAAAAAGACATGAACAATGAAAAAATAAATTTTTCACCTTTATCATTTATACTTTTTTCCCCTTTCTAACTTAATGAACCAGAAACTCTCTGTTTGCAAGTAATAACATAATTATGTCCTTGGGAACTTGTTTTTTATAATGTAGCTATTTATTCTTTAGCTCTCAGGTCATTAGTTCAGAATTATATGTTTTTCTCATAACAACTGATAATAATAAATTCTTATATTACATCCCAAAAGAACTATGAAAAAATGCCTACTAGTCAATTCATTCAAAACATATACAATGCAACAGTAGAATGGGGGAGATTTTGACCAAGAAAAGAAGCTCAACATTGAGTATATTTTTATTCAGATATTTTATCCACAATATTGAATTTAGTGTATTATAAATGATTGTCCAAGAAAGCACAATAGAATTACTTGTATCATAAAGTTCATTTTTAGTATTCAAATCAAGCCTGTAACAACCTAATTTAGAAAAACGTAAGGCAATCCTTCAGTTCTGTACAGCTTTCCACCCCAGTTTCCAAAACAACCTCAAACCTCACTACCCTGAAGTCAATTCCAATCCAGAGCAACCCTAACAACAGAGTAGACTTGCCCCTGGGGGTTCTGAGGTCACAGATCTTGACAGGAGTAGAAAGGCTCCTGGTTGCCCCTAGCAGCAGTGCATTCTACGGTTGACCTTGTGCTTAGTGACCCAATAGGGAGCCTATCTTCCCACCCCGGTTTATAGAGGCTTCCTGAGTTCATGCAAGCTATCCACTTGTTGCCCACTGAAAGATGATTTCCCTCCTTTGAGGAAGACATATTATTAAATTACATCTTCAACTTATCTCCTGGGCAGACAAAAAGACAAGCATGCTGTGCTAAACCTCAAGCATTTGGAAAGTTTTATTTATTTTTTAAAGTTTGCTGACAATAGCTAAAAATTTAGGTGTTTTCATCTGAAAAATACATCGTGTCTTAAAATGCCAAGCAATAACAATGGTAGACATTCTCATCTGGAAATGACCAGCTACTGCCAAAAAAGAATCTAACTCTTTCATCCCTAAGTCTCCAGGTCCCAGTTCATGCCTAAAAGGGTGGGATTAATATGGATCACAATGATTGACATAAAATCACCCCCTCCACCCCCAGAGCGGGAGGAACAACAGAAACAGTGGGGAAGGGAAATATTGGTCATTGTAAGGTATAAAAATCCTTATAATCTATAATTTATCAAGCGGTCACAAGGGTGGGGGGTGCGAAGCAGAACTCATACCAAGGGCTCAAATAGAAAATGTTTAGAAAAGAATGATGTACAAATATGCTTGATACAATCGATGTACGGATTGTTATAAGAACTATAAGAGCCCCCAATAAAATTATCTTTAAAAAAAGACTCGACTTTAGTACAGGGTATGAATCCACATCTTTTGTTTCCTTGGCATTCCTGTAAGCATATTTAAATATATACTAGTCCTTTACATAGCATGGAGATTAATGTTCATGTTTCCACTACTCATGAGGGATTCCTGTCTAATTAAAGAGCAACATGTAAGCTCATCAAACTGAAAGCAAGTACCCCCAAAAGTGTGAAGGTGTGCTGAGATTAAGAGTAATTAGGTAGGTAGGGTTCAATATTGCTTCCTTTTGCTGTTGTTGTTGTGTTGTTTGCCTGGGTGCTAGTTCTCCCCATGGTTTCCTTAGTATGGAAATAAATAACCTATAAGGTTACTGAGTCCAAGTCCCCACCAAACAGGGTGAGTTGTAGTCAATTAAGATGGTAACTTCTAGCCACGATTCCCACTTCTGGACTTTATATGCCTGTGGTCATGGTCCCTTGTTGGAGGTCTTCTCTCTACCAGGGGGCAGTACTATAGTGGGAGTTAGACTTGGCTTTTTGTTGAAGGGGTGAATCAAGCCATGCCCTTGGTTTCCTTGAGCCCTACTCTACCTTGATGGAGAGTGTGATTTTAAAAACATCCTTTGTTTTCCTTGGATATTTAACCATAAAACACAAGAATTTTTAATTTCAGGAAAAAATTTTGTTTTTATTCTTTACTTTCATAGTTATCTATCTATCTATCTATATATATATATACATTTAATTAAAGGTTACGAAAATGTCACACTCGGCGTTATAGGGATACTGGTTCCATCATACAGTTATAACACACATAGCCTCACCTGCAAAATCAGACCTTTATTTGCTGGCTGAGCTTTGGTAGAAGCAAGAAACCTGTGGTGAGTTTTGGACATCTTTGGTTTCTGGCTCTGGACCCTGCCTGTGGCTCACTGCTGCCTGACCTTCAGATTTGGACTAAATGCCACCCACCAACCACATGAGACACGTGCTCAAAGATCTAAAAGGCTCTGTGGGCATTGCAGCAAATGGGAGGCCCCAGGGACATTAAGGAATTATTCAAAGGAGGAGGCGGAGGAAAATGGAGTAGATCAGTATCTCAGAAGAGTTGGCTATTAGGCACACCAATGATTTCCACCTCATTTGGACTAGTCTAGTGTAAATTCTTCTGAAAGAAATTATTACCACACCAGGCTATTATCAGATTCAGAATCATTGATAAACTTTCATTAAGGACTGAAAATCTAGTTCAGAAATTCCATTTCTGATATGGCAGCTTGAGCAGTTCTATGGAACCCCGAGAAAAAAAAACCCATAAAAATAATTATATATAAACCTAACCTAACTAATTACCATAAATTAGTGCTGACTCATTGTCATTTTAGTGAGTACATATATGATTGTGTGTCGAAGAGTTTACCCTCAATGATTTTTCAAAAGTAGATAGGCAGGCTTTCCTTGGGAGGAGATGATGTCGTTAGCTTGTTATGTGCAGTGAGGTTGTCCAACTTCTAATGACCCACATACAACAGTGCATTCGATGATCCGGTCCTCCCCAACCTCACACTTGCTGCTACATCTGAGTGCATTCCTTCAGCCACCGTGTCTACCATTTCCTGGGTTTTCCTTTCTCCCACTGCTCCTCCTCTGTAACCAGCACGACATCCTTCTCCAGGGACTGGTCTCTCCTGATAGCATGTGCACGGGATGTGAGACAGAGTCTTAGCATTGATTGCAAGGAGCATTCTGATTTAAGACAGAGTTATTCGCTCTTCAGAAAGACAATAGTACTTTAATATTCTTCACCACCACCATAATTGAAATATATCAATTCTTCTTCAGCCTTTCTTATTTCACATGCACATGAGGCAACCGAAAAAACCACGGCTTCAGGAAGGTACACCTTACTCCACCAGGTGACATCCTAGTTTCTCGACACTTTAAAGAGCTCTTGGGCAGCAGAGTTTCCCAATGCAATACACAATTGGATCTCCTGAGTGCTGCTTTCATGGATATTGATTGTAGATCCAAGCAATAGGAAATGTTTGACAGCTTCAATCTTTCCTCCTTTATCATAGTATTGTCTATTGCTGCCATTGTGAGGATTTGGGTATTATTTACATAGAATTAAATTCTGTACTGAAGGATCCAGTCCTTGAGCCTTATCAGCAAGTACTTCAAGTCCTCTTTTAGTTCAGCAAGCAAGGTTTTGTCATCTACATCTCAAAGGTTGTTAATAAGTGTTCCTCCGATCTAGGTGTCTCATTCTTTTTCATATCATCCAGCTTCTTGGTTGAATAGGTACAGTGATGGGATATAAATCAGAGAAGCAAAACCAATGATGCTTATTTTTGTGTATATAAAAAAAGAAATTTATATCAAGAAGGTGGCTCATACAGTTATAGAAGCAGGTAGGTCCTGTGCAGTTCAAGCTCATGGGTCAGATCTTAAGCTTAATTAATGGGGAAAGAGTTTACTTTATTCTTCCCACAACTGCTTGGCTGTTCACGTAAGACTCCATCAGGAAGGTTATTACATTATGTTATCACATCATGGGAGGATCCTGCCCCAGCCAACTTAACAGCAAACAGAAATTCTCATAGTATATAACCCTCGCGCATACTTTTCCTGATATTAAAACACATAATATATCTTTGTTCTACTCAAACAATTGTCTCTTGGTCAATTTGCAGATTATACAAAAGCGTGTTGAAGTGCTATGGAATTTCTATTCTTGGAAATATTATCCATAGATTGTTACAATCCATCCAGTTTGTTATGATGCACTATTGTATAGTCAATAAAATATAAGTTAAAATTTTTGCTGATCTCTTCATTCAATCAAATCCATCTGCTGTTAGCAATGATATCCCTAAGTCCAGGTCCTCTTTTGAATGGACTTGAATTTCTGGTAGCTCCCTCACAATGCTTTTCTACAACTGTTAATGATATTGTTCACTGATTTGTGCATTCTGCTAAATAACCTTTCTTTGGAATGGACACAAATACAGATCTCTTCCCATAACTTTTCTAAGACACTGTTTTTCAGATTTCTTGGCATAGGCCAGAGATTGATTCCAGTGCTTCTTTAGTTTGTTGAGACATTTGTTTCAATATTCCATCAATTCCTGGATCTTTGTTTTTGGCTAATGCCTTCAGTAGAACTTGGACTGTTTCCTTCAGTATCATTGAAATGGTTTAATATTGACCAGTTCTTCTTGATACATTAAATGTGTATTCCTTCCACATTTTTTATAAAACCATTTTATTGGGGGAATCCTACAACTTTTATCACAATACACACATACATCCATTGTGTCAAGTACATTTGTACATTTGTTGCCATCATCATTCTCAAAATATCTGGTTTCTGCTTCAGTCCTTGGTTTCAGCTCCTCATTTTCCCCTCCCTCCCTGCTCCCCACTCCCTCATGAACCCTTGATAATTTATAAATTATTATTATTTTGTCTTATCTTACACTGTCCAATGTCTCCCTTCACCCACTTTTCTGTTATCTGTCCCCCAGGGAGGAGGTTATATATAGATCCTTGTAATTGGTTCCCCCTTTCTACCCCACCCTCCCTCCACCGTCCCCGTATAGCCACTCTCACTACTGGTCCTGAAGGGATCATTGTCCTGGATTCCCTGTGTTTCCAGTTCCTATCAGTACCAGTGTACATCCTCTGGTCTAGCCAGGTTTGTAAGGTAGAATAGGGATCATGATAGTGGAGGGTAGGGGGGGAAGGAAGCACTTAGGAACTAAAGGAAAGTTGTATGTTTCATCCTTGCTACACTGCACCCTGACTGGCTTGCCTCCTCCCTGCAACCCTTCTATAAGGGGATGTCCAGTTGCCTACAGATGGGTCTTGGGTCCCCAAACTGCACTCCCCACATTCACAATGACTTGATTTTTTTGTTCTTTGATGCATGCCTGATAACTGTTCCCTTTGACACCTTGTGATTACACAGACTGGTATGTTTCTTCCATGTGGGCTTTGTTGCTTCTCAGCTAGATGGCCATTTGTTTACCTTCAAGTCTTTAAGACCCCAAATGCTATATTTTTTTATAGCTGGGCTCCATCAGCTTTCTTCACATTTGCTTATGCACCACTTTGTCTTTAGTGGTCACGTTGGGAAGGTGAGCATCATGAAATGCCTGTTTCATAGAACAAAGCATTCTTACATTGAGGGAGTACTTGAGCCTTCCTCATTCTTTTGATGTTTTTTCCCCCCCATAGAATATTTTAATATTAAAACTCAAGACGTGAGTTTTTTCCATTTCATAGATATGCTAAGCATATTTTTCCATTTTGTTTTCTAATTTCTTGTCTTTGCTCATTTAATTATAATACTTTGTATTCTCTTATCAATGGAGCATTGGTGGTGTAGTGATTACGCAATGGGCTGTAATCTACATGGTTGAGAGTTCAAAGTAACCAGCAGATCCAAAGGAAAAAGACTGGGCTTTCTACTCCCATAAATAGTTACAGTCTCAGAAATCCACAGGGATTGCTATGAGTCAGCATTGACTCGATGGTAGTGAGTTTGAGAGTGAGACTCTTCTATCAGGAGCCAGTCCCAGAGCCCCTTCTGACATCCACTTTGATCTTTTCTCTTTATCCTGTCTTTTTAATGAAATTTGCTTTCTTCATGTTTGATGTTGTTGATGCCATCCCACAGTTTACCAGGTCATTAGTGTTCAATGAGTCAATTCTGTATTAGAGATGGTCCCTAAATTCAGGTGGGATATACTCACAGTTGAATTTTGGCTGTCATGGACTTGTTTTCATTGTTTTTTCAATGCCAATGTGAGCTAACATATAAATACAGTTAGCACTTGTTCTCATCTTGGCTGTTCATATTAAGCTTAATCCATTATCTCTTCCCACAGATGTAGTTAATTTGATACCTGTGTATTCCATCTGGTGAGGCCTACATGAATAATAACCATTTAAGTTGCTGGACATGAAGAAATTGATGGTTTTGCAAAATTCCATCATTCAATCTGATCACCAGCTAATTGTCTATCATCAAAAGGAGGTTTTCTTTTATTACGTCAGTGAGATTATATCAGAATAGCATGGATCCTAAGCCTAATCACATTGGAGTCATGTTTTACATAACAAACAGAATAGCCAGGAGCAAAAATAGAAAGGAATGAAGCACAGATGCATTGGAAGCACACAGGAAAACCAGAGAATGCTGGCAGTTACCAGAAGTCAGAAGGGAGGCCTACAGAAGTCATCAACCAGGAACTTAATTTAGATTTTTCACCTCTGGAATAGTGAGAAAATAAATTGCTACTCTTTAAAGCTACACACTTATATTTTTTATTATGACAGCAGTAGATAACTGAGATGTAGTTCCAAGTTTCACTAATTAGCACATCTGTGGCATACTCAAAAGGATAGTCAAATATATATATGGATAAATTAAAAATCACATTTACTTTTATATTTTTTTTGATTTTCCAACAAGAGTGCAAAATCCAATGGGGAAAGAGAATAATAAAAAAATCAATCCTTAAAAAACTGAATATTCACGTGCAAAAGAATGAAGTTGGATCACTTTCTCGCGGTATACAGGCAACCCCATTAATATTGCTTCTTTTAGAATTTGTAGGTCAGTTGAAACAGGTGTATATAGTTCTTATTCAACCTTAGAGCAAGGAAAAGCTAGAAGCATTTTCAATATTTTAAAAGCTGCATTCATAGCAACTGAAGGTGATTGTGGTAATGAATGTACTGTGCTTAGAGGTTGGTCCAATGATTTCAAAGTGATGGTATTGACATGACACTGAAGCAGAGCTTCAAACAAGGCAGTGCCCTACTCAAAGATCTCAATAGACAGTGATGCTTCCTATGTGTGGTTCTCTTCTAGAAGGCCTCCCTATACCTCTTCCAAGTCTCCCACTCCAGGGCTTCCACCTGTAATGTTTCCTGTTCTGGTCACCTTGACTAGTCATGCATGCTATAAAAAGTCTGATCTTTTCCTGTTTAACTCCTACAGCAATGACAAAGCAAGTTTAAAGCCCTGGATTAAATTTTTCTGTATGTTTATGACAATTTGTAGACTGTCTGTACCAAAAATTCAAAATGAATTATATGTAGGAGCTAAAAGTATAAATCTCTTGGAAAATAAAAAAGGAGTAAATCCTAATAGTGTACTTGAATTAGGCAAAGCTTTATCACTATAGTAATAAAAGCAAAAACAACAAAATAAAAATATAGATAAAATTAGGCCTGATCAAACTTTAAAAAAATGTTATTTTTAAAGGGTGCCACCAAATAAATGAAAATATAACCCACAGGACAGAAGAACATATTTGCAAATCCTGTATCTGATAAGGAATTTGTAACTAGAGTATGCCAAAACTATTACAAGTTCTTGGTAAAAATGAAAAATAACCTAATTTTAAAACAAACCGTATTTGAATAGGTACTTCTTAAATGAGCATACAAAAAGGTTAATAATTACATGAAAATATTCTCCAAATCATGAGTCATCAGGGATATATGTAAATCACATTCCATTTCACAACTCCTCCACTGCCATCTAGGAGATTCCAACTCATGGTGACCCTAAAGGATAGGGTGAAACTTCCCTGTGGGTCCCTCGGATTGTAAATCTTTACGGAAGTAGAAAGCCTCATCTTTCCCTCATAAAGCAGCTGGTGGTTTCAAACAACTGACCCTGAGGTTAGCAGGACCCTTTCCCACTAAACAGAAGCTCTATAATAGAAAGGGTAGGTAATCAGTGTTGGCAAAGATGGGAAGAAATTTGGCTCTCATACATACACTGCTGAGGAGAACGGAAAATGTTGAAACCAATTTAGAAACATCCTCGGAGTTCTTCAAAAAACGTTCAAGATAGAGCGATCATGTTTCCCAGAAAGTCGACCTCCAGCTATAGACCAAGAGAAAGAAATGGATTTCCACACAAAATGTGTGCAGAAGTGTTGAGGCAGCATCGTTGATAGCACCAAAAAGAGTGGAAATAGCCAAAATACCTATCCCCAAAGGTATGGACAGATAAAATATGCTATGTCCACAGTGCAGAATATTATTTAGCAATAAAAAATAATCAAGTACTCATTCTTGCTACACATGGGGGAATCATAAACTTTATGTTAAATGAAAGAAGTCAGACACCAAAAATGTATGTCTATATGAAATATCTAAAATGGGAAAATCTCATAAAAAATTAAGGAACAGATAGGTAGTTGCCTGAGGTGAGGAGAAAATGCTTGGGCAAAATGGAAAATGACTTCTGCATTGGCTGAAAATATGATAAACTTTACCATGACAACATCTGCATAACTTTTCGATATACTAAAATACATTTTATCATACACTTTAAATAGATGAAATGAATGATACAGAACCTGTATCCTAATAGTGTTACATTAACATTTACATGGGCCACCAGCCTCAGAAGCAGGAAGGAGATGGGCAAGAGAGAGGGATGTGGTATCCACAGGGTCTCTTATAAATAGGACACATTGTCAAAGAGAAATCATTAGTCTATGACTTGATTGACAGGTTAGACATTACCCATATCTTTTCACAGGTGTGTCACCATGGCAGAAAACATTAGTACCACAGTATCCACGAGGATTGAATTGTACTCTCTTTCAATATTCTGCAGTTTGAGGAATAAAAAAGACTGAAAGAGCAAAATCAAGGCTGAGGGTATATGGCGAAAGATTTTCCAGTGCAAAAAACGATTATTCAAGAAAGTTTTTTATAGCCACAAAGAATGAACAGGTGAATAATGCTATTGGAAAATAAATTACTGATAGATTGTTTAGCCTTTAACTTGCTAATGTTGCCATTAGGTGACATCAAGTCAGCTCCAACCCAGAGCAACAGAATGAGGCACTGCAAGGTCCTGCGTCATCCTCACCATTGTTCCTCTGCCTGAGCGCATTGACTCCGCCACTGCGTCACGCCATCTTCTTAAAGGTCTTCCTCTTTCTAGCCACCCCTCTACTTTACTAAAAAAGATGTTCTTCTCCAGGGATGTACCTCTTCTGACAACATGGCCACAGTTTGCAAGACTTGACTTGCCATCTTTGCCTCTCAGGAGCACTCTGGCCTTACTTCTTCCAAGACTGATCTGTTTGACTGGCTTGGAGTCCATGACACTTTCAGCAGTATTCTTAAGTACCATATTTCAAATGCATCTGCTCTTCTATGGGCTTCCTTATTCATTGTCCAACTCTCACATGCATATGAGGCAATGGACAATCATGGCTTGGGTCAGTCCTCAAAGTAACATCCTTGTTGTTCAATATTCTAAAGAGGTCTGTGTAGCAGATTTGCCTTGTGTAACACATCTTTTGATTTCTTGATTGCTGCTGCCATGAGAACTGATTATGGATCAAAGTCAAATCAATCCTCGGCAACTTTGACCTTTCCCCCATTTACCATGATGTTAACAATTCATCCAGCTGTGAGGATTTTGGTCTGCCTTACATTGAATTGCAATCCGTAATGAAGGCTACAGTCCTTAATTTTTATCAGCAAGTGCTTCAATTCCTCCTCATTTTCAATCTTCCAATCATATAATCCAGCTTGTCTGGCTAGCTCATGCAATATTTTATTTTCCTAAAACGTCTTTAAAATATGTTCCTTTGGTCACTTTGGAGTCCCGAAATATCATTGTTGTTGGGATTCTGACAGCTATGCCACTTTTATTTCTACTGTCAATTGGATCATACATGGTGGAAGGTTTCAATAGAGCTTCTAGACTGAGACAGACGAGGAAGTAAGATATAATGGTCTACTCTGAAAATGTGACCAATTGAAACATATAATAAGCAGTACAGCATTGTCTGATGTTTTGTCAGAAGATACATTTCTCAGGTTGAAAAGCATTCACCATGTAACTGGGGAAGAGATGCTTCCTCACAGCTCAGCCACACATAACAAACAATAGGATGGAGGACAGCCTTGGGGCCATTCCCTGATGTGGCACAACTCAAAATAACAAAAAAATCTCTTCTAAAATCCATGAGCAATTGGAAGGTGGGAAGTAGAATGTATGAATCCGGGAAAACTAGAACTTGTCAAAAGATAAAAGAGCATTCTTAACGATCAATAGTCTAAGCTTAAATGAACTGATAATGAGTATTTTCAATCATACAGTCTCATGGTCTACTGTGCCTGGATGCAAAATTGAAGCAGAATTGTACCACAATCATGGTCAAACTGAACACGTCAAGATCTGTTTGAAGTACAGCCATGGTAGTCACAGGACAATGCTCATACACCTGCAGGCAATGAGGTAAGATACCACTACTCAAATGAATGCGCCGACCACTAATGTTAAAGGTGAAGCAGTTGGAAGTTTTTATCAAGTTCTGCCGTCTGAAATTAATCAAACATGCAATCAAGATGCATTAATAATCATTGATGGCTGGAATGAAAAAGTGGAAATAAAAAGATCAGTAAGTAGCAAACATCATGTTAGTGGTAGGAACAAGGCCAGAAATTGCATGATAGGATTTTTTCAAAATGAATGACATAAAACATTGGAAACTTCTTTTCAAATACATGAGTGATGACCATACATATGGACCACACCAGATACACATGGAATACACAAAATAAAATCAGTTCTATCTGTCACAAGAGACCATAGAAAATCTTAATACATCCGTCCAAACAAAGCCAAAGGCCTACTACAACAGAGACCACACATAGTTCACATGCAAGTTCTAGTTGAAGCTAATGAAAATCAAAATAAATCTAGATAACCAAACAGAGCCCTTAATATATCCTACCTGAATTTCATGTCCAGACACAAAATAACTCTGACATGATGAGTAATCTTGACTGATGACCAAATAAACATTGAGGACATACTACAGAAAGGAAGGAAATAATCACTAACGAGCAAAGAAAGAAAAGAACAAATGGAAGTTAAGAAAATGCCTCCATACTTGCTCCTGGCTATAGACTCGCTAAACAAACTGGAGGACATGAGCTAAACAGAGATTCCAAAGAGAAAATACAAAAGAAAAAGCAGAGTATTACAGCAAAATGTTAAAGAGCTGTATATAGAAATCAAGGGTAAAGAAACATTCATTCAGATTTTCTGAAGCAGAAAAAAATACTCAAGCCTCAAGGGGCAATATTGAAAATAATGTGGGCAAAATATTGATGGGCACACAAACCATCACAAGAAAATAGGGAAATTGTAATAGATTTTATTTTACCTGGATCCACTACCAACCCCACCAAAGAAGACTGAAAGAATCATCGACTGCCAAAAGAACCAATAAATCTGTCTTGGAAGAAGTACAGCCAGAATGCTCCTTTGAGTCAAGGATGGCTAGACTTTGTCTCATGTACTTTGTTTTTTTCAAGGTTACTCTTCTTTTTTTATCACTCTATTGGGTTCTCTTACAGCTCTAATAGCAAACCATACATCAATTGTATCAAGCATTTTGTACATATGTTGCCATCAACATTTTCAAAACATTTTCTTTCTACTTGAGCTCTTGGTATCAGCTAGTTTTCTTTCTCTTCCTCCCCCAACCTTCAACCCCGGTGAACCCTTTCATAAATTATAAATTATTATTCTTTTCATATCTTACACCATCTACTACCCATGTTTCTGTTGTTTATCCCCACCCCCGGGGGGTGTTATATGTTGATTGTTGTGATTATTCCCCTTTCTCCCCATTCTCCCCCAACCTTCCCCCTAGCCTCATGGTATTGATACTCCCATTAATGTCTCTGTGAGATTTATCTGTCCTGGATTCCATGTCTTGAAAACACTTATCTATACCAGTGAACACACTCTGGTCTAGCCAGATTAGTAGGTAGAGTTGGGGTCATGACAGTGGGAAGGGAGGAAGCATTAAAGCACTAGAGGAATGTTGTGTGTTTCCTCAGTGCTATAGGGCACCCTGGTTGACTCGTCCTAGACATGTTTTCAAGAGAGACCAGTCCCTGGAGAAGGGTATCATGCGTGGTAAAGTAGAGATGCAGCAAAACAGAGGTAGTCCCTCAGCAAGATGGACTGTCACAATGGCAGAAACAATGGGGTCAAACATAGCAGTGATGTAGGAATAGTGCAGGACCCAGAAATGTGTCCTTCTGTTGTCCAGTTCTCATTCAGTGTCCTCCCCCTCCATGGATTGGTTACAGTATACCTGCAGATGCAAAAAGCTGTGGCTGTTCAAGTTCCTGATATAAAATGGCATAGTGCTTACATATAACCCATGCACATCTTCCTGTATTCTTCAAATCATCACTAGCTTACTTATATAATATAGCATAAATACTACTACTAATAAGCATAGAACTTTAAACTCCCTCTTAGCTTTTGAGAGATTGTTTTGATCATTTATTTGTTTTTATTTTTCTGCTCCTCCTTTTTATTTCTTTTGCTTTATGTGATTGATCACTGATTTCTAGAGTTCATGGACATAAAACCCATTGGTCCACAGGGCTGACAGTACACAGGGTCTTTACAAATCAGAGCCAACTTGATTACATCCAGTAACAAGAAAAGCCCACTGCCCTAAAAAATTATTGTGAGAATAAATTATGATGATATATGTAGATTATTTATAATAGTGTTTGGAACATTGTAGTGCATCTGTTTTCTTGTGTCCTGAAAATCTTCAAGGAAAATCTTCAAGGACTATGACTACTGTTAGGTTTTGTGTCGACTTGGCTGCACCATGATTTGGCAGTAAGGCTTTTCCATGTTACCTAACATAATGTAATCAACTCTATTATGAGATCTGCAGTGAGCAGCAAAGTAGCTATGAGATGAGAGTAGATTGCAACCCCTGACTTGGGTTACAGGACCAAATGTTGTTTCCTCAGGGGTATAGTCTACTTGATATATAAATAGAAGCTATGCTAAGCACATTCATTTTTTCTGCTGAGCCTACATCTTGCATTTTATCTGTTGCTCTTGGGTTCTTTGGACTTTAGGCAAGGGTCTGCCATATTGCCTGATGATCCCAGGAGCTATGAGTGATGTGCCATTTGATCTCTTATCTGATCTACCAACTTTGGATTTACTTGCCTCTGCAAGCACAAGCCTGACCTGCTGACATCCAACAGACTGTGATTACTTCATCTTCCTACTTCCTGGTTCATCATCATCACTTGCAACGATATGAGTAATCAAAAGTCTCTAGCTTAGCATTGGGTCTGCGAACTTGAGTCAACTGGATTTTCCACTTCTACACTGTGTGAGTCATTTCCTTGATATAAATTTTTCTTTCTATATTTCTTTCTATCTATCTACCTATCATATATCTATGTCACTGGTTCTGCTTCTTTATTGAACCCTGCCTAACACAACTACTAAAATGGGTGTATTTTTCCCTAGAAATATTGAAACTTTCCTCTTCAATCTCTTTCACAGATTTTAAAGTTTACAGTTTATAAAATTATAGAGCAGTAAAACTCAAAACAGTACTCATTCTTCTGAAGATATTTTACCATTTTGCCTGTTAAAAAATGTATTAAACAGCGAGAATATATATTGCCAATCTGGCTGTTTCTTTTACCAAACTAAAATAAATTTAGTTATCACCCATAGCACTTTACCTGTACCTATAAAAACAAGTGTATCCTTAATTATTCAGGAAAGATGCACACTACATGTGACTGCTGTGTAATTGCTTTTACTTCACCCTATTAGCAAGATTCCTTAGAAACAATAGCTTTTATCCTAACCACTAGCTCAATTGATAGTGACTGTCACAAATGCTTATTGGCATGAACACTTAGTATCTTGTTTCTCCTTTACAGCGCCTCTATTATATAATGGAAATATATATTTATTGTTGATGTTATTAGTCACATCAATGAGTATGGTTGTCACAGAGCCATAGTAAAGGGAAAAATTGACAATAATAATAATAATTAGTCCATTAAATGATCTCATCAATCATATGATACAGTATCATGGCTTATTCTTTAAGTACCTTAAGATAATTACTGTCAACTGGTATTAGAAATAGAAAAATTAAACAAAATTTTCAAATTTAAAAAAGGTATTGTGCAGACTTGATAAAAATACTGATTTTCAAGTCATATTCAATCTTGTCTTGTAATAAAAAATCATTCAAGGGCTATCCATCAGTTGTCACTATGAGGAATCTAAAGTGAACATAAATTACAGAAACTCAACTGATTTGATAACTTAAAGTGTGATTTTAAACTAAATGGAGCCAACACACATACAGGCAATCTGGTTCACAAATCTTTCAAATTCTGCTATAAATAAGAACTTTAAAATATCTAAATGTACCACAGAATATTTGACAACTATGAAACAAAATTATTGGCATTAACTGTCTTAGTTACAATAGTGGTACCTTGAATATCATAAGTCAGGTAGCTGCAAAGACTAGACTTTCAGTTTCCACAGTTTAGGACACTGGCAGCTGAATTCCAGGTATGACTCTAACACAAGTTCGTTCCCGGTCTATATGAGTTTCTAATTGCTTCCAGCAAACATTGGATTCCGAGACTTTTAAATGCACCTAGCTCAGCCGGATATCTTCTTCTCCTCTTCCATATGTGTACGTGTGTGTGTCTTTCTATTTTTATTCTGCTCTGATATAACTCAAAATTGATTAGATTTAGGTCCAGCATGACTCTCGTATGATCTCTTTGATAAATAAAGCCTATTTCCAAATAGGTCATACTTATGGTTCAGAGATCAGGATTTTAATACACATTTTAGGTGGACACAATTCAATCCACAGCATTATATATTTTAAGCATATTTGATCAAGAATATATTAACTGAAGAACTCAAACAGAAAAACAAAGCTGGCCCATAGTAGCTTTTCAAACAGAAAGAGAAAGAGTTTGGCTGGCTAACAGGGCAGAAACCCTTTGGGGCCACACTTGAAAAGCACTCTTGGTCTAGACAAAAATGTTTTAACAGCTCTAAACACACTGCCATCTAGTTCATTCCGACTCAAAGCAGCTCCATACAATAGAGGGGACCTGCTCCAGGGGGGTTCCGAGGCTCGAAATCTTTAGGGGAGTAGAAAACCTGATCTTTCTCGTTCACACAGGCCGGTGGATTTGAAATGCTGACCTTTTGATTACCAAGCCAATGCAAGACCCACTATGCCAGAAAGCTCTCTTTAACCACAATAGCAGTAGCAAAATGCATATGCGATTGCCCTTTATTTTGTCAAGTATCCACAACCCACAATCAAATTTAATGTAAAACACAAGGCTAATATTGCCTTCAGTTCTCTTATAGGAATAAAGATTTTATAGTTGCTTTAAAAGTTACTATAAAAGGCCTTTTCAGTTAAGTTTTAAGGGAAGTTTTCCTTTCTTCATTTTTTGTTTCTATTTTACTTTAGTTTTAAAGTAGCTACTATTTGGAAAGAATGACTTCACACTCTGACAAAGGAAATTATGCTCTACAAAAGAATTAGTCTTTAAATAAGAATTTAACACTCTTTCACTACGTATTTATTGAATGGCTATTAGCTATTGCTATTGCTGGCTATTGGAGCAGGTATAAAAACTAAGAACAAAATGCCTCCTCGCTACAAAAATTTAGTATTAATGCAATACAAACTATAACAAATGATTCGTGGTTATTAGAGAAGTATAAACAAATTAATACTGGGAGCTGGAATTTAATAAGGGAAGATAAAGAACTTTTATAAGGGCGATTGTACTTGTTTAGTGCATATATTAGCTTTCTATGAAGAGTGTAACAAATTGTTACAAATTTCGTAGTTAAAAGCCTCACAGATTCCTTTTCCTTCAGTCTGGAGATTAAAGGAGTAATGAGGTTGGCTTTCAGTATAAATTTTGTGGGAAAGCCCTTCCTTTTTCAGCTTCTAGAGACCACCGGGTGGCTTGGTGGGCAGCAGGTCCACAGGAGAGAGATGAGGCTTTCTACTCCTGCAGAGAGTTACAATCTTGCAAACACGCGGGGCAGGTTGACCCCGTCGTCCTACAGGGTGGTGACAAGTGGAACCACTTTGGTGGCAGCGAATGAAGGTGGCCTCCTGCCTTTCTTGGTGAATAGCCCTTTTCCTCCAACTCCAAGCCAGTGGACTATGTCTTCTCACATCAAATCACTCGGATTTCTGCTTCTATCAGCACAGGCTGTGAGTTCTTCAGTGAGCAAATAAACCCATGCTTACCGTCTTCACTGGGTACCCAGTCCCTGTCAGGAATTGGACATTTGAAGACACATTAATTCTGTAAGATGGTCCTGTGGACTGGGAGAGAGACAGATGCCAGCCAGTCATCAACGCAGAATCTCTGATGTGGTTGTGTGTGTGTGTGTTTCTTTTTTATAAATCATTTTATTGGAGCTCATACAACTCTTATCACAATCCATACATACATCAATTGAGTAAAGCACATTTATACATTTGTTGCCCTCATCGTTCTCAAAATTCGCCTTCCGCTTGGGTTCCTGGAATCAGCTCCTCATTTTCCTTTTTCCCTCCCCCTCCCTTCCCACTCCCACCTCCCTCACAAACCCTTAATAACTTATAAATTATTACTCTATCCTATCCTACACTCCCCTCACCCACTATCCTGTTGCCCATCCTGCAGAAAGGAGGTTACATGTAGATCCCCGAGATTGGTTCCCCCTTTCTATAACCCCTTCCTTCCCGCTGTCGCCAAGGTATGACATTTATTCCCTAGATACACACACACACACACACACACACACACACACACGTCGTGTTTATCTTGTCTATTGGTAACTTGCCCCATCATCACATGTCCTTCTCTGACTCTCAAATCTTTACAGTGTCCCTCTGGAACTTTCAGAGATGAATTTTTCCTTAATCTTTTAAAACAGATAATCTATGGTAATCTTTTTATATCCAGGTCAACAGCAAACATTTCATTTTCAAAATAATTCTTCTCTGTTATTTAGTGTAACATATTCACTAGTCCTGAAGATTAGGATAGGGATCTCTTTGGGGTGTCTATTACTTTGCCTGAAAAAGTTCATAAACCAGTATTTTGCAAAACGTGGTATCCAGACTGCTTTGATTATAAATTGTTTAGTAGCTGTCAAAAAAGAGTTGTTTATCTCCCTTGGTACAGAAACACCACCTACCTTAAGAGTTGAGTGAGATTTTTGACCTTGAGAGAGGACTATGTCCCAAATGGAAGGGGCAGCTCAAGTCTATGTACAGAAATAAGGAAGTGAGGATTATGGTTATAGAAATGTACATGGTGTAATTCCACTATAGCAAAGGTTAGCTTCAAAGATATTCATAAAAATAAGTTTGGAAATAAGATTAGAAATAGAGTCTAAAGAACATTGATGACCACTCTAAGTAAATTTAACTTTACTTGAAAGGTCAAGAAATCAAACACATTATAGAAATAGAGTCCTCTATTTCTTAGACCTGGAGAATTGTATAGGGAATGCCAAATTCACTTGTAGATGTTGTAATATATGATAGCCCTTTCCATTTCAGGATACGAGCTGCTTCTTAACCAATTTTGAAACTCTTCCCATTTTAAGATGCACTTTTAAATTGGCAATGTTTCCACACTCTAATCTTTATTTCTAAGAACCTTAAAATTCCAACTGAAAAAGGAACTATTTCTAGAGATAAAAATTTAATATAAGAGATTGAACAGCAGTAGCTCTGGAGTATTTTAAGTAGTTGCTTAAGAATGAAAAATAATGAATCATAGCTATGAACAAGGTAAAAAATACTCTATATTAGAGAGTGTAAAACAACAAATCTATGTCATGTATTAAGGAATACATGTAGACATACATAAGTATCACCTCTGGGCCATACAAATATCTGGCATTCTGGTTTACATTTCTATATAATTAACCGGTGGGCCCCACCAGACTATAGCCCCTAGCCATCTTTTACATCTGGAATTGAACTCACTCCTATGGTAAAATAAGAATATATAGGATTAAATTTAAATAATTTTTAAAATATAGTTATTTTAAACAATCAAATTAATTCATAAACTAACTATAAAATATGTTCATATAATTATGTACCTACTTGCTGTGTTTTTAAGCAATATGTATATAATAATTTTAATATAATTTTAAATTATTTTTTTAGATTTTTAACATAATGTGTAAGAAAAGAGGATGCAAATTCAACAATGATCTAAGAAGTAAGTTTCCTTTTATTAGAAATACCAAAAGTGATTACATGGTAGAGTGTGAGAAATGTAATGGTGAATTTTCTATTTTGCAGGCGGAAAGAATGATATTTCAAAGCACTTGGAGAACAGAAAGATAAAAGATATTTAAATACTGCTGCATCTTCCTCCAAAATACAGGAATTTTTTTTCAAAAACAACTTGTGGAGACAAAGAAAAGAAATTAGCATTAGCAGAAGGACTTATGTCTTTTCATGCTATTAATCACAATTATTCCTTCAGATCTATGGACTGTACATCACAAGTTGTCAAAGTGTTAATCAACAAAAGTTTGCCTATGCTAGAACAAAATCTGAAGCAATTGTGTGTAATGTGCTTTCTCCAAATGCATTTTCAGAATTAAACAAAAATCTAGAAAAAAATTAATTTTATATCCATATATTCTGATGCATCGAATCATAACGATTTAAAGTTATTTCTAACCATTATTAGATTTTTTTATTCAGAAACTGGAATAAAAATTAGAATTTTAGATTTCATTTCTGTGGCGGGCAAAACTTCTGAAATAATTTTCAGTTCCATTATTAATATTTTGGGAAAAAATTTTAAACATAAAATGATTGCATATTGTGCAGACAACACGGATGCAAATTTTGGAGGAAAAGCAAGAAGAGGTACAAATAATATTTTTAATAAATTAAACAAAAACCTTGATCAAACTTTTTTGGTGTTGGTTGTGCAGTGCACATAATACATAATACTTTTCAAACAGAGGCTGATTTGTTGCCCGAAGATGTGGGAAATATTGTTATTAAAATATATTTTTATTTCTATATATACACTGTGCACGTTGAAATGCTTAAAGAATTTTGTGAAACTACGGAAGTCTAATATTAGAAAATACTTGGGTACAGTAAAACGCGCTGGTTAGCTCTTTGGCCAGCCATCAAAAGAATTTTGAAAATATACGATCCTTCGAAATCCTACTTTCTATCACAGAATAAATGTCCTAGAATTTTAAAAGAGTTTTTTGAAAAAGAATCTTCAAAAATTTGGCTAGAGTTTGTACACAATCAAGCAGCTCTTTTTCAAAATGCAATAAAACTTATTGAAGGTGACAAAATTTTGGTAATCGAAGTAGCAAATGAAGTAAATAATTTAAAATTTCAGTGTCATGAGCAATTAGAAAATAATTTTCTTCCATTAACTATCCATAATAGTATAAGCCAGCTAGAAGAACAAGGTACAATAAATCATGCAGAAATCATGAATCACATTAAAAAGTTCTATAGTAACTACATAGATTATTTAGAAGAGTGGACGGTACATTACAATGATATTGAACATTTTTATTGGGTTACATTAAAACAAGAACTTAATTGGAATGATTTGCAAAAACTCAATCGATCATATTACTAAAAAATTTCCAAAAAGTAATATTTCCTAAAATGATCTTTTTAATGAGGTATCATTATTTTAAGAAATATTGATGAAGTGGAGGGGGAAGATGGCCGACAGGGACACCCGCATACGCTGAGAGCTCCTCCAAACAAAGCGGGATTGGCGACCAGGTAGCTGAATAGTAAGAGTCTGGTGAGTGAAATATCCCCCTGGGACAGCACCCCAGTCCTACCCCACGTATTTGTCCGGAGCAGGGGTCTAGGTCAAAGAGGACCTGACTAGTGGGACATCTCTGGCCACTAAGCTGCCGTGAGCTCACTGGCGACCGGCTTAGGCTCCATCCCCAAACGGACGCCAGCCCAGAGCCACTTGCCTGCCCTGCCTACTCCAGCGGCCCACTCCCCACTCCCCATACGCGGATCTCCACTGGGAGAGAAGCCTTCCTCTCCCGCAGTTCCCCTCTCCCCGCAGGGCAGCGATCTGCCCTCGGGCCCACGTCCCTCCCTCCATTCATCCAAGCTCAGGGGAGCGGACCCGCGGGTTGTCTGGCGACCCCCACGGGGGACCATCCACCCGCACCGCTGCCACGGACCTCTCCACCTGCCCTCCGTGCGCTGGCCTCCCACCCCCGCCAGCCCCCGCCAGCCCCTGGCAGCCTAGCGCCAGCTCCACTCCTGGCGGGGACCCTGCGCTGAGCACTTCCCCCCAACAGGAGCCATAGCCCAACCCGCGCCTGTCCCGGACCCTGAGCTTCCGCGGAGCGCCGCGCCCCGCGCTGCTGAGTCTGCCCACCAAGGGCCCCCCCCTGCGCAAGGCACAAGAGTAGGTGCCCTCCCCAGGGTGCTGAGGGGACCCCGGCAGCCGCGACTCTGAGCCTGAGCAGAAGAAGGGCGCCATTGCCCCCTGCGGTTTCGCGCCAAGCCTCCTTTGCCGGCGCCATTACCCCCCGCGGTTTCGCGCCAAAAGGGCGGAGAGCGAACACCATTGTTCCCTGCAGTGTCCTGCAGCTGCCTGTGCAGCTATCCAAGGGGCCTCTCAGCGCCCACTCACAGCCCGGGCAGATCAAACACTCCACCTGCAGTGGAGCCTGGGTCTCGACTTTGCAGTCCCTGAGGAGCCATCAGTGAGCTCCAGCCAGCTCTCACCACCTGGGGCCCTGTTGGGTCCCCAGTGCCAGCCCTAAGCCTGCCGCAGCCCGCCCCAGCCACCCCAGGAGACGGCACAGTGGCCTGAGCCTCCACACAATAAGGTTACCCCTGTCTCCCAGAAGCATGGGGCCTATTAAAGGATCAAGGAAAAATCAACAGACCACATCACTCCCAACAAAAAAATCAGAAAAACGAGGCACTTTAACAGACCTAACGTCACTCATAGAAGAAACAGATATAGATCAGCCACAAAAGGAAATCTTCAGAACTCTGCTTGCAGTAATACAGGAGCTAAGAGAAGCAAACCAAAATAAGGATGCAACGATAGAAGGGATGAAATGCACAATAGAGGGGATGAAGTCCACAATAGAGGGGATGAATACTATCCACCAAAAGGAACTGCAGAAACTAACAGAGGAGGTAGCAGAGGCCACACAAAAGGTCACAGAAGCTATATCTAGGCTTGAGGAGGCTGAGAACCGTATCAGTGAACTCGAGGACGCTCAAACCAAACGAAGCAAGCGAGAAAAACAATCAGATAGGAAAATTAAAGAAACAGAAGACAGCCTGAGATCAATGACAGATGCTATGAAGAGGAATAATATTCGATTAATCGGTCTACCGGAACACAACATAACACACAAATCGACCGCCAAGATAGCAAAGGAATTCCTGGAAGAAAATTTCCCCAACCTAACAAAGGAGAATCCGACTCTCATACAGGAAGCAGAGAGGACGCCGGCTAAGCTAAACACCAAGAAGAACACGCCAAGGCATATAATTGTAAAATTATCCAACTTAGAGGAAAAAGAGAAAATTCTTCGAGCATCAAGAGAAAGGAAGACAGTCACATACAAAGGAGCGCAGGTAAGGGTATGCTCAGACTTATCAGCTGAAACCATGAAGAGGAGGAGAGAATGGAGCAGCATCTTCCAAATTCTGAAAGATAAAAATGCCTCCCCCAGAATCCTATACCCTGCCAAGTTATCCATTAAGATAGAGGGTAAGATAAGGGTCTTCCAGGACAAGGAAGAACTCAAAAAATATACTGCAAGTCACCCGACCCTGCAGAACATACTGGCTGACTCACTATGGCCAGAAGATCAAGCTCCAACTAGAACCTCCAGGAGACCACCATATAGCCCATCTCCATCTAGAAGCCAACATGCCAGCAACACGTACCAGGACAACACGGTCTCAGATGGAAAAGAGGACAGGATAGAAACCCTCCACTCAAACGCAGTACACTGATATGAAGGAAGATAGGCAAAGACCCAAAACACAAAACAGAATATGGCAACCATGAAGCCAGAGATTGTAATAATCACTTTGAATACAAATGGGCTCAATTCATATGTTAAAAGAAAGAGGCTGGAGGATTGGATTAGAAAACATAACCCATCAATCTGCTGCCTGCAAGAGACACACCTTAAGCAAGCAGACAAGCATATGCTGAGAATAAAGGGCTGGAAGAAAGTTTACCAAGCAAATGGTAACTCCAGGAAGGCAGGAGTGGCTATCTTAATCTCCGACAAAATGGATCTCAAGATCCAAAACATAAAAAGAGACAAAGAGGAACATTACATAATGCTCAAAGGCTCAGTAAACCAGGAAGCAATAAGCATACTGAATATTTACGCACCTAATAATGGTGCGGCAAATTTCGTCAAACAAACTATTAAAAAAATGACAGAAGAAATCACGGAAACAACAATAATAGTGGGGGACTTCAACACTCCACTATCAGAGAAAGACAGGTCACAGGGAAAGAAGCTCAGCAAAGAGGCCAGAGAGCTAAACAATGTAATTAGGCAACAGGGCCTGATAGACATCTATAGAGCCTTTCATCCAAAAGCAAAAGGTTTCACATTCTTCTCCAATCCACACGGATCTTTCTCAAGAATAGATCACATGCTGGGGCACAAGGCCAGCCTGAGTAAATTCAAACACATAGATATTATCCAGACGTCTTTCTCAGACCACCATGCCATAAAGCTGGAGATTAATAGGAGGGCACCCAGAAAAGCAAGGGTCACCAATTGGAGAATAAACAACGATCTCCTGCGACATGAATGGGTTAAGGTCCAGATCAGAGAGGATATCAGGAAATTTCTAGAAACTAATGAGAACGAGCATACAACATATCAAAACTTATGGGACACTGCAAAGGCAGTTATCAGAGGTAGCTTGATATCACTGAATGCATACATGAAAAAAGAAGAAAGGCGTATGACAGATATGTTAACACAAAACCTCCAACAACTAGAACAGAGTCAACAGAACTACCCCTCCAATAGCAAGAGAAAAGAAATAATAAAAATCAGGGCGGAGTTAAACCAGTGGGAAGACAAAAGAACAATGCAAGGGATTAACGCAACTAGAAGCTGGTTTTATGAACGAATTAATAAAATTGACACTCCCCTGGCAAAGCTTACCAAAGATAGAAAGGAACAATCATCAATAGCCAGGATAAGAGATGAATCGGGGGCAATAACAACAGACCCCAATGAGATAAAAAGGATAATCACAAAGTACTATGAAGGTTTGTATTCTAATGAATTCAGAAACCTGGAAGACATGGATAAATATTTAGAAAAACAATCTATCCCTAGATTATCTGAGACAGAGATCAAGAACCTCAACAAACCCATAGCGAAGGAAGAAATAGAGAGTGTCATCAAAAACCTACCAAGGAAAAAGGCCCCAGGGCCAGATGGCTACACAGCAGAATTTTACCAAACATTCAGGGAAGAGCTGACACCGATCCTCCACAAAGTATTCCAGAACATAGAAAAGAACGGCAAGCTCCCAAACTCATTTTACGAAGCCAGCATTACTTTGATACCCAAACAGGGAAAAGACCCCACAAGTGTAGAGAATTATAGACCAATATCTCTAATGAACATAGATGCAAAAATCCTTAACAAAATATTGGCCAATAGAATACAAAGGAACATCAAACATATCATTCACCACGACCAAGTAGGATTCATCCCAGCGATGCAGGGATGGTTTAACACCCGAAAATCCGTCAATATCATACACCACATCGAGAAGAAAAAGGATAAAAACCATATGATAATATCCATAGATGCAGAAAAAGCATTTGACAACATCCAGCATCCATTCCTAATCAAAACACTCATGAAGATAGGATTGGAAGGTAAGTTCCTCAAGCTCATACAAGCTATCTATGAAAGACCAACAGCCAACATCATAGTCAATGGAGAAAAGACAAGAACAATACCACTGAAAAAGGGTACAAGACAAGGATGCCCCCTGTCCCCTCTTCTATTCAATATCGTTTTGGAGGTTCTGGCTAACAACATAAGACAGCGGAAGGACATCAAAGGGATCCAGTTGGGAGAGGAGGAGGTGAAACTATCGTTATTTGCAGATGACATGATCCTATACATTGAAGACCCCCAAAACTCCACAGTTGGAATACTTACAGCAATAGAGGAATACGGAAGGGTAGCAGGATACAAGATCAATAAACAGAAGTCGGTAGGGTTTCTATACACATCGGACAGGGCCATGGAAGAGGCGATTAAGAGGGAAGTACCCTTCACAGTAGCCAAGAACAAACTGAAATACCTAGGAATATACTTAACAAAAAATACTAAAGACCTATATAAGCATAATTATAAAACCCTATTACAGGAAACCAAAAGTGACCTTCACAAATGGATGAAGCTCCCCTGCTCATGGTTAGGTAGGCTGAACATAGTAAAGATGACAGTTCTTCCTAAAGCACTCTACAAGTTCAATGCTATACCAATCCAATTACCATCAACCTTCTTCAAAGAATTGGAAAAACTGACCACCAACTTCATATGGAGAGGGAAGAAACCCAGAATTAGCAAAGAACTCCTCAAGAAGAAGGACACAATTGGAGGACTCGCCCTGCCTGATTTTAATGCCTACTACACAGCTACAGTGGTCAAAACAGCATGGTACTGGCACAATGATAGACACTCAGACCAGTGGAAAAGAATAGAAAGCCCAGGAGTAAAATCATCAGCATATAGACAACTGATCTTCGACAAGGGTCCCAAAAACGTCAAGTGGGAAGCAGGTGCCCTCTTTAATAAGTGGTGCTGGAAACAATGGATATCCACATGTAGAAAGTTGAAACAAGACGTCTACCTCACCCCATGCACAAGAATACACTCAAGGTGGATCACAGATCTAGAAGTCAAACCCCAAACCATCAGGACCATTAAGGAAGGAATCGGGACTAATCTCAGAGCACTGGCCCAGGGAGCACATAGGCTCACTGCAACAGGGAAGGGGACACACACAGGTGATCTGGAAATCGACAAAGGGGATCTAATAAGAATAAAACACCTGTGCACCTCGAAAGACTTTGCCAAGAGGGTGACAAGGCAACCCACAGACTGGGAGAAGATTTTTAGTAATGACACGTCAGACAAAGGGCTCATTACTAAAATCTACAACACCATCATGACCTGCAAAAAGAGGAAAACAGTTAACCCCCTAAGGAAGTGGGCAAAAGAAATGAGAAGAACTTTCACTAGAGAGGAGATCAATATGGCCAATAAATATATGAGAAAGTGCTCGAAGTCCCTTGCCATAAGAGAAATGCAAATCAAAACAACCATGAGATACCACCTAACACCCCTGAGGCTAGCCCAGATCAGTAAATCAGAGAGCAACAAGTGTTGGAGGGGCTGTGGTGAAATAGGAACCCTCCTCCACTGCTGGTGGTCGTGCAGATTTGTACAGACACTGTGGAAAGCAATCTGGCGATACCTAAAGAAAATGGAAATCGATCTACCTTACGACCCAGCCATCCCTCTACTGGGCATATACCCGGTTGAAGCAGCAAATAAAACACGACCAGTCATAGGCGCTCCAATGTTTATTGCGGCACAATTCACAATAGCAAAGACTTGGAAACAGCCTAAGTTTCCATCGATAGACGAGTGGATTAGCAAACTTTGGCACATACACACAATGGAGTATTATGCAGCACTAAAAAGCACCGATGAGCACATGAAACACGTTATTTCATGGGAAGAGCTGGAAGGAATTATGCTAAGCGAGGTAAGCCAGTCCCAAAGGGACAGGTACAACATGAGTCCCCTGAGGTAAGTACAATCAGCATGACAGAAATGGGGCATTAATCCACCCAAGGGGAGGGTATTGTTTATATCTCCACAGGGAAAGTGGGACCAGACTTCAACCCAGTGTCGCAAGGTGTGAATGCATTATCCCGGCGTGGAGGACGGAACCGGTGGAGAGGTCTGGGAGGCAGGCCCCAGCACCATAAATTAAGTGGATTCCTGCCCCTCCCCCGAAAAGAACTTGTTCCAAAGGACGACATTGACCCTGCAGCTATGGGAGATGGTCATATTTGACCAGAGCACACGGGAGCAGATGAAGGGGCAGGAGGAGAGAGTGGAGCACAGCCTGGCCCACCAGGCCGTGATGATGATGTTCCTGAGTAGAGCAGCCAGTCCACAGAGAGAACAACATGGCTGGCCCTACTATGAGACATGATGCCCCTCAGTGACTAAGGGCGATACAGGGGACAGCACCGGAGACACAGTGTGGGAATTGCACCTGACCTGATCCCACCACACCGAGGCAATGCACTGGGGGAGTGCAGCGGAACAGCAAGGGAATGGAGTGGCAAGGTCCCCAGGGAATGCTGAAAGTGGACTTTGGGGCCAGGGCGTGGTGCCCCAACAGACTGGACTGGAAAACGCTCCTAAGGGCCAGCAAAGATCCCTGAACTAACTACAAGCTTTTCTCTTGTGAACTGTTTTGTTCTGTTCTTTTTCAGTGGTTTGTTTTGGTTGTTTTGTTGTCCGGTTATATACTGTTGCTTTGTGTTCCTCTGTCTAGTTTTCGTGCATGTTAGTGACTCCACAGGTCTGTCTGAATAGGACAGGCTGGATGAACTATCTGGAGGAAAAACAACGGGACCGACAGTTCCGGGGGGACTTGGGGTGGGGGGTAGGGGGGGTAAGGAAGTGGTGTTAACAAACCCAGGGACAAGGGAAAAACATGGGACCCCAAAGGGTAGAGAAGGGGGAGTGGCAGGCCTGGTGGGAAATGATCAAGGGTAAGGTTGCTTAGAGAAGAGGTATACTCTAGCCCAGGTGGCAATGAAGCATGGTAGTAGAGCAGGAGGAAGGTCAAGGGAGATGGAGGAAAGAGCTAGGAGTCAAAGGGCATTCATGGAGGTCTAGACAAAGACATGTACATGCAAATATATATAGGAGGTTGGGGAAATAGATCTTTGTGTCTATATTTATAGGTCAAGTATTAAGGTGGCGGAAGGACCTTGGGCCTCTACTCAAACACTCCCTCTATGCATGAATACCTTCTTTTATTAAATTGGAACTCTATGATGCTCACTCTCCCGACACAACAGCTGGAGCCAACATGGGTGAACAAGTAAATGTGGTGAAGAAAGCTGATGGTGCCCGGCTATCAAAAGAGATAGTGACTGGGGTCTTAAAGGCTTGAAGATAAACAAGCGGCCATCTAGCTCAGAAGCAACAAAGTCCACATGGAAGAACACACCAGCCTGTGTGATCGAGTGGTCCCAAAGGGATCTGTTACCAGGCATCAAAGAACAAAAAATCATATCATTGACTGCACACCTCCATGATAGGATCGCTGAAGACAAATGGGTGCATAAGCAAATGTGGTGAAGAAAGCTGATGGTGCCCGGCTATCAAAAGAGATAGTGTCTGGGGTCTTAAAGGTTTGAAGGTGAACAAGCGGCCATCTCGCTCAGAAACAAATAAGCCCACATGGAAGAAGCACACCGGCCAGTGCGATCACGAGGTGCCCAAGGGACCAGGTATAAGGCATCATGCAAAAAAAAAAAAAAAGATATAAGTGTGTGTATGTATGTGTATTTATGTGTATATGTATATATGTATGTGTATATATATATTATATTAAATGAAGGGGGAAGTGCAGAGTGGAGACCCAAGGCCCAAGTGTCAGCCAATGGAGATCCCCTCATAGAGGGGCTTAGGAGAGGAGATGGGTTAATTAGGGTGTGAGGTAGTATCGATGAAGAACACAGCTTTCCCCCAGATCCTGGATGCTTCCTCCCCCCAACTACCATGATCCGAATTCTACCTTGCAGGGCTGGATAGGACAGAGGCTGTACACTGGTACATAGGAGGGTTGGAGATACAGGGAATCCAGGGTGGATGATACCTCCAGGACCAAGGGAGTGAGGGACGATGCTGGGAGAGTGGAGGGTGAGTGGGTTGGAAAGGGGGAACTGATTACAAGGAGCCACATGTGACCTCTTCCCTGGGAGAGGGACAGCAGAGAAGGGGGGAAGGGAGACCCCGAATAGGGCAAGATATGACAAAATAACGAGGTATAAATTACCAAGGGCATATGAGGGAGGGGGGAAAAGGGAGGGAGGGGGGGAAAAAAAGGAGGACCTGATGCAAGGGGCTTAGGTGAAGAGCAAATGCCTTGAGAGTGATTGGGACAGGGAGTGTATGGGTGTGCTTTGTACAATTGATGTATGTATATGTATGGATTGTGGTAAGAGTTGTTGGAGTCCCTAATAAAATGTAAAAGAAGAAAAAAAAAAAAAAGAAAATGATTAGGGCAAAATATGTACAGATGTGCTTTATACAATTGATGTATGTCTATGTATGGATTGTGATAAGTGTTGTATGAGCCCCTAATAAAATGTTTAAAAAAAAATATTGATAAGGAAAAGGTTAAATCTTGGGCATCAGCAAAAGTCACAATAGAGAACAAATGGTTAGAAATGTTTCATCATTTTGAAACAAACCATGTGCCATACAATAATGCACTAAAAATTGTGGAATGCGCGCTGTCCTTACCAGGAACTAATGCTGCGACTGAACGCATTTTTCTACGGTAAATAAAGTGTAAACATCAGAAAAATCACAATTAAGTGTTGAGACATTGAAAGTTATTTTATGTGTTAAATATAATTTAACAAATTCTTGTGAAAAATTTCATGACCTTTTAAACAACGACAGCAATCTACTAAAAATAATTCACTCAAATGAGAAATATGCGAAAGAATAAAATAATACTATACATAATTTTAATGTATTACATTTGTAAATTGTACTTACATTGAAATTTTAAAAATATATTACAATACTATTTTTGCATTCTATGAAAATTTTTGTTGCTCCATATAAACTAAATTTTTAATCAAGAACCCCCCCTCCTCCCCCCCATCAATGGTGTCCTGCTTTACTAATGTTAAAATCTGGTTACCTTACCCTAGACTCAATATAGTAGCCTAACCTTAGTCATCATTGAGTGGTCCTGGGATTGCCTTCGAGCCCTCCTTCGAGAATAATATCAGAAGGGAGTGGGCCCTACTTAGAGAGGGGGCAGATTATACAGTCTGGGTGCTCTAGATACCCTTAAGGAGAATAACCCCTGACCTACTTTCACTGACCTCCTAGTGTACTGTCATTTACCATATGTAGCAAGCAAAGTCTTGGGTTTGCATATATTTGGGGAAGACAACTTGGGAAAAATCTTTGTTTCCCACAGACTGGTGTCCTCTGACATGTCCACGGTATGTAAGAGTCTTAAATCCAGTATCGTTGCCTCTAAGGAATACTCTGGCCTTGCTTCTTCCGAGACAGATCTGTATTCCTTTCAGTGCTCTGTGGTGCTTTGAATATTCTTCCCCAGCACCGCAATTCAAATGACTTCTTCAGTCTCCCTTATTTCATACCCAACTGTCACGTAATATGGAGCAAAGGAAAATGCCACAGCTTGAGGCTGCTGGACCTTGGTCCCTAAAGAAACATCCTTGCTTTTCAACACTCTAAAGAGAGTTACCTGATCAGACACATTTTTTAATCTCTTGACTGATGTTTCCACAAGCACTGATTGTGGTTCCAAGCAAAACAAAATCCTTGACGATTGCAATCTCTTCTTCACTGATCATGATTTTACCTGGTGGTCGTTTTGAGGACCTTGGTCTTCGCAATGAGTGGTAATTGATAGTGAACGCTGTAATCCTGGATCTGTGTGTACACAGGCCTCTAAACGACTTTCCAACCATCCAGGAATCACTTCCAGCTCTCGGGTTTCTCAACCAGCCTCAACTAGCATTAAGGAGATAACAACCGTCCCCACAAAACCCAGGAGCATAATACAATGGTTGGTTGTTGAGTGCTTTCTTCAGCATCATATAATTAGACTACATTATCTATTCCCTACTCGGTGTAGAGACTGCAATAATATCCAAATCAACGCACGTACTAAGGAAGGTGTACTACCTACGTATGAAGGGGCAGTGAATTGTTCAATGTGACTTTTTTAGTCGAAGTTTCTAACTCCCACTTTTTCCTGCATGAGTCTAGAAAGAAGACGGGGGAAGATACCGATAGGATTCACATGTAATTGTGAACAGATGCACTGAAATGCTTTTTTGCTGCACATAAAATGAGCCCTCTGAGACAGAGAAGGGGAGAACCTCACCACTAGCAAGAAGCAAGAGAGCAGTGTCCTCTGGCCCCTAGACCCCTGTGGAGCGAACCTTCTGGATTCAGCAGGCAGCTGTACCATCAGAGCAGAGCAGTAGCAGTAGCAGTAGCAGCAGCAAAGCCAGAAGCCACAGCACGAGTGAGCGGTGGACTTCCTAGCCCATGGAGCATACAAAGGTTAGGGCAGGAGACTGGATTGTAGAGTGGGGGGGGGGGTCTCTGTTATTTGGGGGAGCTGGGCTTGCTGACATAATAAAGTAGAGCTGAGTCCCTTTGTGCTGAGGCTTACAGGAGTAGACTGCCTCTGGATACTTAATTCAGGGACTGGGTTGGCTGACCCACAGAACTTGAGCTGAACGTTTTTGGGTTGAGGCAGCAGCCCAGAACAAACTTTGTAACATGTCCTGATGGAAGACTTTGTGTCTTGGACATTTCTCACTTGCTTTATCACATTGCATGGTCACGTCCTTTAAAAAAAATCCTTGAATCTGTGAGTTCTATATAGCTCTTCCATGCAATGAGTACTAGAACCCAGAATACCAGTTAATATAGCACACAGGCTCAGAGCCATGGCTAGCCCATAGATTGGGTTTGAGAGCCTAGCCTGAGATTTTAGAGATTTCCTCCCCTCCTAAATAGTGAGATCTCCTCATCTGATAACTTAAATGTGTAATCTATCTCAGTATATGTGAAATTGAGCTATAAATCCGCTATATACATTTTGTCCTGGCTAGTCCCTGATTGGCTCTATGCCCTAATCTCTGGTACCCAACCAATCTGCGGGACTCTTTTCAGGACCCATTTTCTAGGGCTGAACTCTGCCCAAGAAGGCATTCGAGTGCCCTCATCTATGACAATAAATAGCCCACTGAATGAAAGAAAATTGATACTATAATGTACTTTGTCCTAGCATGGACTGCGATCCTAGCTCTGGCTAAAAAGGTCCTAAATCTATCAGACTTGCTTATGGCAACAGGTTGCACATTCCAGAGACTGTGACCATTCCCTTTCAAGATTTCCCCCGAGCTAGCTTTGTCCCCTCGTTCTGTGAGTCTCCTTGGTTGTCACTCTTTATGAGAGCCCTGTCTTTCTCCAGTGGGCAGCTGGTGGCTAGGAACTGATGGCCTGCTCGATGGCAGCCCAAATTGTAAGCACCATGCCACCAGGGGCCCTAATGGACAATTAAGTACATTCAAAAGTGGCAGTCTTTTAGACACTGTAGAATTTTACCTATTTTTGTAAGCATTTCTATGTTAGCTGGTGACATCCTCTTCAATTCACTGGGATGCTGGCATTGTGGCTTAGACAGTGGGATGCTAACCACAAGGACAGCAGTTCAAACCCACCAGCTGCTGCACCCAAGAAAGATGAGGCTTTCCATACTCTTAAATATTTACAGCCACAGAAGCCCACAGGAGTAGTTCCACTCTGTCCAGTAGGGTTGCAATGAGTTGGAATCAATCAATAGCAGTGAGTTAATTGTTTAGAAAGAAATATACATAAATATTAGCACCCCTGGTGGCATTGTGTTTACAATTCAGGTTGTGATCTATAAGGTCATCAGTTCAAAACCTTACCAGCTGCTCCACTGGGAGAAAGATAGGGCTCTCATAAAGAGTGGCAATCAGGGAGACTCACAAGGGCAATTCCAACTTGTCTTCTGGGGTGTCTCTAAGTTGGAATCCACTCAATGGCGATGAGTTTGGTTAGACAGAAATATTAAGGAGCCACTATTGGCCAGGTCCTTTATAACAGTTAAGGATCACTGGTGACACTGTGAAGTAGATAAGCTCAGCTGATCAAACCAACCAGCTGCCCATTCCTGTACAAATTGACATAGGGTGGCTAGTCCAAATTAGATAACAATAGGTTGGGTTTAGTTTTATATCAGTTATCTATCTGATTCCCTTAGCTCAGGTTAAGAACTTCCTTTTTTTAATTCCATCTTCCCAAAAAGATTTGGCCATTCTCTTTCTCTTCTTTCTCCACATGATTTGCCTTTTTGATTATTAGTACTTCTTTTATTTATTAAAAATCTGGACAGCTTCTGAACTTTATCTTTCAGAAATATTTCTCATAAGTTCATACTATCTTTCTACATATGATTAACTTGACTAACATGATTAACACATAATTAATTAAGTTGCTTAACTTCCCTGTGGCTCAGCTGTCTCATCTCTAAAATATAAGTAGCAATAGTAACCAATTTACTGTGTGCAATGAGATATTAGCCAGGTTGTAGCTCTACTAAGGTGAAACGAACGCCATCGAGTATTTCTACTGTCATCATCGGTCATCCCCATCTCTTTTCAGCATATGTATATATCCAATTCATCTATTTGCAAACAAATTCATCAGGGAGCTTTCCAAACAGACACATTAATTTCTTCAAACACTGATAGATTCTCTACTTCATTACAATCCTTTATGATTATCTTGTCAAATATTTGAGTATTTTCCACTTCTCCAGATTTATCTCATGCCTAGGTGACAGCAATGCTCGTTGGCAACAGAAACAAAAGACAAAATTCTATGATAGACTTGATCGCTGAGTTAGCACGTGATTTGAAACAAGATCTCTTGATTTTTGTCTCACTTGAAATACTGGGACATTAATGTTTCCCCATTATTGGTATAAGGATTAATGAGGCAATGTTTATAAGGTGCTTTATATGTCGCCAAAGAAAGTTGTTCATTGTCAGTCTGATTTCCCCTTAAAGGATGGAGAAATCAATTCACTAGTCTCTTTGGAACGTTAAAAAATCCACTTTACTTGGGAAAAAACAGAGCTAAAGGATAAAGGAAACACATAGAAAATGATACAGAATAAAAATGAAAGGGGGTTATGCCTCAACCATGCACAAAACGAACTCAGGATGAATTAGAGACCTAAACACTAACCCCAGAGCTATAGGGCTGGCTTGTCAGTGAGAAAATTGGGATGAACTTAAGGTCCCTATTGCAGGAATACGTATACTACTAAATATAAAAGATGCAGCACACAGAACGGAAAACAGATGTGATGATTGGGACCTATTGGGGAAAAATGCACATCAAATGACTTCATCAAAGAGTGAAATTAGAGCCAATGGAATGGGAAAAAAAATCTTTAGCGATGACAAAACAGACAAGGGAATAATTTCTAAAATCTATAAAATTCTGCATCACTTGAAGAAAGAAAATAATCCAATTTAAAGGAGGTGAAATACATGAATTGACAATTCACAAAGGTGACACATGGGAGCATGGTCACAATCACTAGTCATCCAGATGATGCAAATCAGAACAATAATACTACCTTACACCCACAATGAAAGCCCAATTTCAAAAAAAAACAAAAAACTTTACAGCAAATGCTGGGGAGGGTTGAGAGGGATTGAAACTTTTTTTTGCTTCTTGTGGGCTTGCAAATACGTATAAATAACCATTGTGAAAAGTATTATAAGTGGTACCTAAAGCAACTAGGAAGAGAAATACCAGAAGACCGCCATACCTCTACTGGGAATATACTCCAAAGAGGTAAAAGACAACACAGATGTATGCTCTCCCAGGTCCATAGCAACACCGTTTACATTTCCAAGGAAGTGGGAATATCCCAAATGCCCATCGGTAGAATAAAGAAACTCTGATACATACACACAATGGCATCCTCTGTATTCCTTAAAAATACAAACAAAAAAAATCAATGAAACACCCCGTGACAAGAAAGGACATAGAAACCTTTATGCTGAATGAAATCAATGAATTGCAAAATGTCAAATGACTTATGAGTTCCCTACTGTAAGAATAAACACCAAGACCAAGGCAGGCTTTTGGTCTTAGGTCGTATGATCTTCTAATCCTGTCTCCTAAGCAACAAGTAAGGAACCTGCCTATTGACCACGAAGTCCCCTTTATTTGTCCATCTTAATCTCCCTTTATTTGTACATCTTTATTTGTACACCGCCTTTATTTGTACATCTTAAAAAAAATCACTTGATCACGGGAGATTTTGCCTCAGCGGGGGTCAGTTTCTCAAAGTAGAGGGAGAAGGAGAATGCCAATCAGTTGCTGTCATACATTATTCTGAGGTTATGCCAAATCACCAATTCTTTTAAAAGAATGATTACTGGCATTCAAGTCAAGGCATGTTGGAGGTGGACAAGTCTGTCTCAGAGAAGGTGATTACAATTCTGTTGGTGCAAAGACTGGGTGGGACCACCTGACATTGTGAAAAATGCGTAACAATGATTATATAGAACCCCAAGGGGAGAATTTACCCAGTATTATATAACCAATGGGACACTTTCCATCTAGTTTTTCTCCAAATCTTGGAGACCCAAGTTGAATGTTATAGACAAGTAGGACTCTAGAGTCTGTTCTTTCCAGGCTCACAGCATCCTTGATGGGCCACACCAGAAGGACTCAATGGGGAAATCCACTAAGCGAACTGAGCTTTCACTTAAAATAACCTGTAGTACATTGAAGAACCTGACATCCTCCCTAGGTTGAAGGCTGGACTGCCTTAGTGTAAGAAGCAGACCACTAGCTCAAGAATTTGGAATTGCTGCTCACTGGACTTTAGTTAGGATCCCTTGCTTGTTTTGAAGGTGCTCCAGGAAGGCAGTCTGGAATCACCATGTATTTACTATTGTTGTACTTTCTTTGTTTTTTTATGATGTGTTAGTCTGGCAGGCTGGGTTCTGCTCTTGCAAATGGGTGTTATTGAAAACTTTGCCCTTTATCCAACAGTTATTGGTTGTGTCCCGTAACTCATGCTTTTAATCGGTACAAGTCAACAATTCATGTATTGCGGTATGAAAGGCAGGCCTGTACATGTAAAATTTCCTTTCTCAACAGTGCTTTATATTCTATATCAGTGGCTAAATTAATGACACTTTCAATAGAATTGCTTTATGCCCCATGTGGATGATTTATAATTGTTCTCAATTATAAAATGATATCTCTACAATGAACCAGATATATATACATATAAACCATAGTTATATGAATGTACTTGCGGTTCTCTCTTAATTCTAGCCCTAATCTAAGAACAATCCATTTTTATGACATTGCCTTACTGGATACCACCCTCAAGAAGGAATCACTGAAGATGTGGGTGCTACAGAAAAGTGTGAGGAAGAAAGCAAATGGTGCCCAGCTATCAGAAAGAACAGCATCTGAGGTCTTAAAGGCTTGTTTTAAAACAAAAAATCTAAGTGAAAGACAAACTAAATCCACATGGAAGGTGTACACCAGGCTGTGTGATCCAAGGGTTACAAATAATAATATTGAAATCCAGAGGCAGGGAGATATAAGAGCTTAAATTCTGACTACCCAGTTGCAGAAGATTATGGATGACATTCGATGCAAAAATCCATTTGCAAGGATTAAGCCTTCTATGAAAACCCGCTGACCATAGCCTTATTATCAGACACATAGAACCTAAAGTCAATTATTGTAGATGTAGTTAGGTTAAACGTAACACTTTATCATTTGATCTCCCTTTTGACCCATTTTAAGGTTGTTTCAGTTTTTAATAGTTTCTGCTTTTTTGGATCAAAATTTTTGCCTCTTTTGTCATGGTTGTTTGCATTTGTTATTGTTTGTCTTTTATTTTTATTTTGTATGATTTTCTGTATATAAAACCCAGGACAGGTAAATCTATAGAGAGAGTAACTACATTAATAATTATGTAGGGTCATGGCGGGAGGGTCAGTGGGAATGTGGGGCCTAACAACGATGAATACAAGAAAGAAGAAAATGTTCTGAATTGATTGTGGTGGTGATTACACCACTATTCTTTAATATGATTGAATTATTAAACTGTGTGACACGTGAATTATGTGGCAGTAAAACTGCTAAGAAATGACAACCTCAATGACATTGTACTTACCATATGTTGTCATTAAACCACCGAACATATTGGATCTACTTATAAATTCTGCATGCAATTGAAAGCTTTTAAACATGTTAAATATGCATTTACCTTATTATGTAAATATTCTATATAAGCAAGCATTCGCTAGTAAATATTATATATTTTTAATTTATTCATGAAAATATTTGTCATATTTTGCCACTAAAATCTAATACAAAATACTCAAGTGATATAAACGTTAAGCCATGCCTTAATAAGTGTGAGAATTAACATTTTCTCTTGAGAATCATTTTTGATTTATATCTTTATGCCCTAAAGAAAGTGAGCAATACTCTCTCCATGATAGTTGCCTTTTTAGAACAAGAGTTAATAAAGTAGGAATTATGAAGATAAACTAGAAATTTTAACTATAGCATAAGTTCTAAAGTAACATTTAAAAAATACCTAGGGACTTAGGGGAAAAAATCCTTCAAGCTTCTTGCATCTACTTCTAACATTTAGCCACTGAGAACTGGTGCACATGACTGCTAACCAAAAGAAAGGTTGGAAGTTCCTATCTACCAGCTATTCCACAGGTGGAAAAGGTGGTATCATGTTTCCCTAAAGGTTTACAGCATAGGACACCCTAGGGGACAGTTTTACTCTGTCCTGTAAGGTCGCTATCAGTTGCAATCAACTTGACAGTGAAGCCAGCTCAGATAGGTTTAAACTCACTTTATCCAAGTTGTTTGGTGAAACAGTGGCTATTAGGACCAGCTCAAATTGGCTCTATCCATTCCTTGCCCAGCAAGCCTGCACAGTTGGAACGAGCTATGTTTTAACGATGACTTTAAGATATATCCCCTATGAAAACTTCCCTACTGATCATGCAAGATGCCATTTTTCTGAACATGGGACAAGATCAATACATGCATACCAAATCATAGTGTGAAAAGTAAGTCATCCCTCTGTTCAGGAGAAACAGGTGAGTTTTCCATCTGAAAATGAGGCAGTCTACAGTCTGAAACACAACATGTTTTGAGAATCCAAAACTAGCCTGAATAAAGATGACTTTTGGTGTGTCAGTCTGGGTTGACTAGAAAAACAAATCCATAGAAACTCGTATGTGTATAAGAGTGAGTTTTATATAAAGGGTAATTAGACATTGAGAAAGTATCCCAACTCAGTTCAGTCCAAGTCCATAAGTCTGATATTAGTCCATATTGCCCAATACCAATCTATAAAATCCTTTTCAAACTCACAAAACACATGCAATGATGTCGGATGCATGATGATCACAGGCCAGTGGATAGAAAGTCTTTGAATCCAGTAGCATTGCAAGCATCTCAGCGCTGGCGGGGTCTCCACGTAGCTCCTCCATTTCCCAAGGCAGCATCAGGGTAGGTCCATTTGGCTTCTTCAATTCCCAGGGTGTATCACCATGCATCTTCTCAGTAGAGTATCTCCAAGGGAGTGAGTAGCGAGAGAAAGTCTCCCGCCTCCAAGAAGGAAACACAGGAGTTCCTAGAATTCTCAGGGGAAGGTCATGCCCACACAGAGGCCTCATTGGCTATGATCCAATTGACGGACAGACTAGACTCCACCCCTTCACTCTTAATCCTCTCAAGTCTCAAACTGACACCAGATGATATAACTACCACATTTGGGTAAGTCATTTTGTCTTAAGAGTCACCCATTTAAAATCTCATAGGGATTCATGGTGCTGCAACAGACGTGACTGTGATGCCAGGGATGTAGTTCATTCAGCCAGTCCACACCACTCCAGGAGGACCGGTCCCCATTTGTTGCTGCCTTTGAGTTGTGGAACTGGTTTTTAAATGGCATGTGCGATCAGGGGTCTCTCGAAGAGAAAAACTTGTAATCTGTCACTCGATGCGGAAATCACACATTTATTTTCTCCTTCTGCTCATTCCATCCATACTTATAAAAAATAGACAGAACTATGCTTGTAACATTTGCTTATTCATTGTATAAAACTCATTATGCTTTTGATAAAATGCTGCATTTTTTATTCCCTTGTGTTTCTTACTTCAGCAAACATGTAGCATAAAGAGAAACAAACCAACCAGAGGGCGACACGTGGTCCTTCATTTCAGCATTATGTTACACCTCTAATTCCCATGAGACATTGTGAGGGAATTATGCAATTCCTGAAAGGGTTCACAGAGCAAAATATATTGTCACAATAATTGCTGTGAGCTCAGCAGAAACAGGTAGCTTTTCGAAGATGAACATAATGTTTAGAAAACAGAAGTTGCCTGTTTATAGTATATCAATTAAAATGACTATTGTCTAATTGGCCTACCATTAACGGAATGGAATCCTATCTCTACAGTGAAAAGACGGTTAAGGATAAATCACACAGCTGATGATGGTTGTATAAAAGTGAAGAATATTGCAAATGAGGACGCTATTAAAGAAGCAATATGAAAATATCTTAAATTACAATTTAATTATTTGTCAGGTACTATTTAATATTTTTCAATAATACTTTCAAAATTTTATAACAACCTAGCTCTGTGTGCCTCTTTTATTGTTCTTATGTAAGTATTAACTGTATGAAATAATGAACTATCTTTCATTAAATAGATTTTGTATAATTAAAAGTCATTAGGGCAGTGCACTAATTGTTAGTTTACTTGAATCCCACCATTTATGTGATACATTGGAGATTTATCCTTGACTAGACTATAGACATCTCCTTGAACCCATTTTTGAGTTGGAGCCCAAGAAGGATATCCATTATCTCTTTCACCCAGACAGGCGTGGCTTGAGTCCTGATCAGGTTCTATATTTGGAAATAATTCTTGTTTTCTGGTTTTGACCTAGCTTTGATTAAATGTGTGCTGCTTAAAGAATGGGTAATCAAACAAGTAAAGAATTAAACCCCTTGGAATGCATCCAGAAAATTCTGGTATATTTTAGTTATTCAGGAAATATATCACAAGCACCACTTATTAAAGTTGAATCAAGATCAGGCCTTCAGAATTGTAGTAGAAGGGGACTTAGTATGAAGAAATCTCAACTTGTAGAAATCGCTTTCAAGATTTTCAATAACCACCATTAGGCACAGTGTGACAGTTAAGGTTTTATATCAGCTCTGCCAGGTCATGAATGTGTGTTTTGACAGTAAAATAGAAATCCTCTCTGAAGAGATGTCAAGTCTCTGGCCTGTACCCAACGTAAGTAGACACGTGGGAGAGTTTGCTTAGTTCTTGTTGGATCTGGGTCCTGATTTTGGCTCATTAATAAACAGTTCTTTGGTTTTGAGCCAGAGCTTTTCTGTAATGCCTAACAATTATGGGAGAAATCAGTACCCAGTCATCCACCTTTCCATCTTGGATTCGTCCACACCTGCAGACCAAAGTCTGCTCTTTGACCTGCTGATCGTAGGCTTTCAGATGTGTGAATCAGCAGAAGACTACAACCTGACTGTGTTAGTCTGGGTAGACTAGAGAGACAAAGCCATAGAAACTCAAATGCATATAAGAAAGAGGTTTATATACAAGAGGAATTGAACATTGAGAAAATATCCCAGCCCTGTCCGGAAAAAGTCCATAAGTTCGATATTAGCCCATATGTCCAAAACCAAGCTATAAAGTCTTCTTCTAAATCACAAAACACATGCAATGATGCCGAATGCAGGATGATCACAGGCCAGTGGGTAGAAAGTCTTTGGATCCAGGGGTGGTGTGAGCATCTCAGCGCTGGCAGGGGTCTCCACATGGGTTCTCCTGCACCAGGGCTGCATCAGAGTAGGTCCATGTGGCTTCTCCTCAGGGATGTCTCACAGGAAGTCAGCCTTGACAGCAGAGAGTCTCTCAGGGAGTGAGCCAAGAGAGAGTCTCCAAAGGAGTGAGCAGAGAGAAAGTGTGTCTCCTGCCTCCAGGGAAGAAATACAGGGGTTCCCAGAATCCTTAGGAAAAGGCCATGCACACAGAGGCCTCATTGGCTATGACCTGATTGACAAACTAGTCCCACCCCTTCACTCTTAATCCTCTCAAGTCCCAAACTGACAGCAGATAATGTACCTACCGTATATACTCGAGTATAAGCCGACCCAAATATCAGCCAAGGCACCTAATTTTACCATTAAAACCGCATTTAAAATGTGCTGGAACACTCAGTTTATACATGAGTATATACGGTACCACACTGACATCTCACCCACAGACTTGGAACTTATCCACCTCTACAGTCTCATCTGGCCATGTCTTATAAATGACCTTAACGTATACATCCAGTATAAAATCCGCCACCAATAGAGTTAGACTGGTATTTGGGGGACACAAGGTGTGCCACTGCTACACATGGTCCCTGTTGTTGTTCTTAGGGACCACTCGGACACTTCTGATTCATAGCAAACATACGGACCACAGAAACACCACCTGGTCCTGTGCCATCCCCACAATTGTTTGAGCCCTGGCTGCAGCCATGTGTCAGTCTGTTTCACTGTCTTTATATCAAGACTTATGCCTTTCTCAGAGGACTTCTCTCTCACAAACATATCCAAGTATGTGAGATGAAGTCTATCTATCCTTGCCTCTAAGGAGCATTCTGGCTGTATTTCATGCAAAACAGGTCTGTTTCTTCTTTGGCGGTCTATGGTACTTTCAAGATTCTTAGCCAACACCAGAACACACATGTTCCCCCCCCCCCAAAAAAGAAAGAAATCCTCAAACTCACCTGCCATGGAGTCAATGGCAACTCAGAGTGACCTGATAGGACAGGGCAGAGAACTCCCCTTATGAGTATCTGCGATTATAACTCTCGATGGGAACAGACAGCAGGTAACCCTTTTTCTAGCAGGTAACCTCAGAGCTTGTGGTTTAGCAGCCAATGCATAACCATGACACCCCAAGGTCTCAATCCTCCCTGTCACCTCAAGGCATAACACAGAGATTTCTAGAAAAAGGATGTCTGACCACGTACAGCTTCCCATTTTGACCAGCCCACAAGAGTGCCAAAGCCCAGTATGGTAGTTACATAATTTCATGTCACCTTGATAGAATCCTCATGAGAAGGTCACAACCAAATGAAGTGACCTTCTCATGAGGATTCTGGGAACGCCCTCTCTTCCTCTCTGCCCTCATCTTCCTGTGAACAAGCCATGTGCAGTTAAGCTGAAATCTGAGTGAGCCATCCAATGGAGACCTGCAGAGACACACTGGCACCGCATCCACAAGAGTCCTCACCCACTGGCCTGGGACCTGCCTGCACTCGGCATCACTGCAAGTAGCAATGTGAGTCTGAAGAGAAGTTTATGGACGAGTATCAGACATATGAGCTAATATTCGATTTATGGACTTGATCTGGAATGGCTAGGATGTTTTCTCGGTGTACAATTACCCTTTGATATAAAGCTCTGTCTTACACACATGTGAGTGTCTCTGGATTTGTTTCTCTGGTCCAACACACCCAGTTATTCACAAAGATCTCAGGAACTGCCCTCTCCCAACTCCTTGCTTAGCAGTTTGAAATAAATATACTTTCTCGTAAAGACGTTTGTCCAGAGATTGGATTATTGGGCATACCAGGCAGGGTTCCTCCTCTTGATTTCATTTTCTGTGGCAAAGGGTTCTCTTAGTCAAATAATCAGCAACTGCCAAACATGAAATATCCATTTTCTGCTGTATTTGGTAAACAATTAACATACACGTTGATTTGCTTGATTGAGAAATATAAATTCAAGAAAATATATAAGAAAGATTGTTACAATTGGTAGACTTTTACAGTTGGTAGATGACTCAAAAGAAATAAAATATGTTACATCCTAATATTTGTTCAAAGGAAATTATAGGAATCTGGAAATATGAAGTTTATGTATAGGATTAGTCACAGAAGAGGACATAGTTATCTAGGAAACTCAGGAAATAATTTTAATAACAATTGAAATTATATATACCAAATAGAACCTCACAGCCTAGTGACTTTATAAAATGTATAAACCCATCACAGAGTGCTGATGTAAATAAAACTGTAAAAAAATAGTAAAACTCCATACTTCTGGTACAATATTTTCTCCAGAAAACAATTTCAAACTCAAATTCATAAGTTGTATATTACTGCAGATGATATCAGTTGCTTACAAGAACCCAATATGGAAAATACACTTTTTTGTTTTACAAGAGAGTCACTGAGGTCTTGGCTTGCCTCATTCTGTACAGGGCATAAAAGAAAACTAGAGTAATCAGATAAGCCAGATATATCTGAATTACAAGAATAATAAGTGCCTGATTCTGTAATCTTCACCAATGCTAAACTCCCCCTGATTCCCATTATCTTACTATTGAAAAAATACAATTGAAACTTAAGGCTATCAAAGTTATGTCCCAGTCCCCTTGTAGTTACTACCTCACTTTTACACTTTTGTGGCAGAAACAAAAGAATTAAGAACTAAGGAATAGATTAATGAACTATAGTTGTGATTTCTATGTAAAGTTTTGAATCTGGACAATATAAAGCAGTGCTATGGTATGCTGTTTTTATTTATTTAGAAGTAATGATTCATAAATGAACATAACAGTAGGAGACACGTACATAGAGGCAGCTACACCAACTTCAGAATCAGAAGTAACTAAATTTAAATCTTTGTCCATAACCTTAATAACTGTTAGGCTTTGAACAATTCACTTGTTTCTTTAGTCTCAATTTTGTAATTACAAGTAAAAGCATATTAATACCTCCTTCATGGAGATGTTTTAACAATGAAATATTTTAACGTATGTAAAAGAACCATCAAAGAGTAGTAAATTAATATATTATGTTTTACCCCCACCTGCCACCTCAGATTATAAATAGAGTCAAATTAATGCTTCCCTAGGCTTCTATATGTTATACATATTAAAGACTTGGAAAGAAAGCAATTTTACAGCCAAGCATCGCTACTAGATTATCGTCGTGATTAACACACTCACTGACAAGATGCCTGTCCCTACTGCTTTCATAACTGCAAATTAAGTCACTTTCTTCTTGACCTTATTCAATTATCACACTCCATTCTTAATTTGAGGCTCTAGACAGAGAAAAATTTACAACAAAACTCTTAGCCTTTTAAAATTCTTCATTTTAAATGAGTTTCTAAGAATGTCTTTAACTTTTCATTGCTCTTTTTCTTACTTTGTTTCCTTGATGGCATCTTTAAGAACCCACCTTAATACAGGGCGAAAACCCATCCACACCCATTGTTGTCCTTGTAGTTAATGGGGCTACCAAGGAGTTCTAAGACATATTACCTCACCTGGAACGCCAGACCTCTAGATCCTGACTGAACTTCGGTAGAAGTAAGAAGGCCTGCCATGACTTTTGAACATTTTTGGCTTTCGAATCTGGACCCTTTATTTGTCCCACCTCTACCAGGCCTTCATAGGTCAAACTGAACAGCACCTTACCACCGACTCTCAGGCACTGGTGGTATTGGCTGGCCTGGTTTGTGGTCCTCAGAAGGGTTTGGGAAACAAGCGGAAACATGCATTTTTCTGGTCCCCACCCGCTGATTTGTGCACTCATGCTGTGGGCAAAGTGGATTACCAGGTTGCTATCTCTGTCAGAACGTGACTGGCATGAGTTCAAAGTAGCCATGTGGTGTCTTGCCAGCTGACAATTCACCTGTTCCTTAGGTCTTCTGACGCGCCATTTAGTTCAGCTTCTTCTGCTCATTGGTCTTCACACCACTTCTCTATCCTTTCTTCTGAAGCTCAGGGCTCCGGAAGCATCATCCCTAACTTCTTCAGTTAGTCTCGCCTCTCTCTGCAATACACGGTCTGGGAAGCATGTCTACCCAGTCTGACACCTTGTCAGAAATCCACTGCTGAATGGTTTCTGTGGTCAGTATCAGCAAGTTTATTTTTCTGCGAATGTATCCATTTATATAAAAGGTCAAAAGTAGGTGCATAAAATATTAATAAAACCTTTATATTATTTTCAAACAAAACTTCTCTCTCTCTACACACACACACACACACACACACACAGACACATATGTCCCCCATGGACAATCCAGCCTAATATGGTGTATATGTTCTAAAATAATACGAAGGTTTTATTCACATTTTATACACATAATGCACATATATATGTATATATAAAAGCTTTAAATCCAAAAGAGGTTCCCCAGCCTACTGCAGTTCCAGACACGGGCCTGATGCTAGCCAGAGCCCTCTTCAGATTCAAGTAGCTGCAGGTCAATGACCTAGAAGGATGAAGCGGGATTCAGGACAATCACAGGATAATCATGATGCTCATGAGTGTAATTATGTGGATCCAAGTTGAGTAGAAACATGGAAGGGTTCTCACATCTCTCAGGGTCAAGCAGCTCACATGGGGCTGCTCCTAATGGCAGGCATAGAGACCGGGCAAGCAGGAAGGTGAAAATACAGACAGGGGGAGGGGTCCCCAGTAACTCTCTTATAAAAATATCACACTTCTCAGTAGGCACCATCTGGTTTTGACCTGATTGACCAGGTGGAATCTGCCCCTATACAAGTGCAGGTAGACAGAAAACTAACTGCCACAGACTACCTCTTGTCAACCTGACACCTGGAAGCAATGCTTTAATCATACATAATAGTTAAACACAATTAATGATAAAATCATGTTTATGCCTAACAAGGTAAAACTAAACCATACACACAAAAATGCACCATCCCTATTTAAATATATTACATGAATGAACAAAACAAAAATATTCTATGCCTAATTATTGCAGGTTTGTGAACACCTACACCTTAATCCTAGTCTTATTAACATTTCCCACCCATCAAAATGTGTAAGCCAGTCACTTCATGACTTTACTTTCCCCCATTCTGATATCTAATTGCTACACTATCCATTCTATCCTGCCCTGGAGAAGACAAAGGTGTTCTTTGATGTGAAGAATCTTCACTCCAGTTGGAACCTTGTGCTTGCATCCATAAACAAAGTCAAATCTAGAGTAGACCATCCATCAAGTCAGCAAGCAATGGTCAAACATCTTCTTCTGCTCCACTCTGTCCTAGCCCTTCCATGCTAGGTCAATGGGTACCATATCAAGTCAGGGAGTTCCCCACACAAGTGCCCCTCACTTCAGACCACTGTCTCCTCCACAAGTTCTCAACAACCTCAGCCCCCTCAGGCTAGGTCCTATCATAGACTCAGGGCACACACAACTCTTAATCCGTAGGCCAGGCAGCCAGTTCTCATTTCTCCTCTAGTCCCTATGTCATTCCACGGGATTCATGTGGCCACATTTGACCTCTTCTGGCTATCCAAAGATAGGGTCTCTACCTGTCTCTCCATTGCGGCGTTTCCCCCACTTCCACTCCACAGGTGAACTCAAGAGGTCATCTAGCGAGCATCCCTGGCTGTCCACAAGCTCCCTTTAATTGTCAACCCTAAGAGAGGAGTGCTGATAGGCACTGATTTTTCCAAGCTAGGTATAGTCACAAGAAAATCACTTGCTCAATTTTTTTTTAAAAAGTCACTTTTTATTTCTTCCTCCAGTGTCCAAACTGAAGTTCTAGTTGCATGAATTTTCAAACGCAAATAGCTTGGCTCTTAAGGCCCTGAGAGGAGGTTACCTTTTCTAAGCCTTCAACCTTGGCACCAAACAAAACAAAACAAAACAAAAATCCTCTCTCTGGTCATTAATTTCAAATATTCATTTCTATCATATTATGTCAATAACTGTAAGTAAGGGGAAGTAAATATAATCCCAGGATAGTCAGATCCTAAACATAATTCTTTAAAAAATATTCTAATTCAATCCTTTCTTGTCGAAACTATTCTATTCATATGCAACATGGTGTTAGGGTCCAGAACCTGACCTGCTAAAGGTCTTTCTGTCTAAGCAGCAAAGCTTTTACCTCAATAAAGCCAAATGGTGCTATACTTTCCCAGCTTCAGTTAACATTCGTTACATTCCTTTGTTTCATTTCAGGAATCACCAAAGAGAGCAACTAAGAATTTTCCATCCCCATGCCTTTCCTAAAATGAACTGAATACAACAGTGGCCATATGTGACCTCCTCGGCGTATCCGAAGGAGAAGGAAAATCCAATTCCACCCAATTGCCATGAGGCTGAGGTCCGAAAGTCTCCACTCTTCTTCATCATTTATTTCCCTAAAGGCCCATTCCCGTGGTATGAATTTGTGTTAGGCTGGATTCTCTAGAGAATCAAAACCAATGGCAATCATATATGTATAGGAAAGAGCTTTATATCAAAAAGTAATCTGATATCAGGAAGGTATTTCAACCCAGTCCAACTTAAATGCCTGGGTTTGAAGCTAGCAAGAAACCTCTTCAAACTCACATAGCTGCAGCCAATGACAAAAAAAGTTGAAGTGGGACGTGGGAAGATTATAGATTGGTAGGTGTGGGTATGTAAATCCAGTCTGAGTGGAAATATAGCATGGCTTGACAGTTGTCGAGGTTGGGTATGGGCTACCCCTTAAGGCAGGTACAGAGCCCCAGCAGTAGGAAGACTGAGGGGCAGAAAGAGGAATCCCAATGTCTTTTTTTAAATCGTTTTATTAGGGGCTCATACAATTCTTATCACAAATCCATGCATACATCAATTGTGTAAAGCACACTTGTACATTCATTGCCCTCATCATTCTCAAAACATTTGCTCTCCACTTAAGCCCCTGGCATCAGCTCCTCATTTTTCCCCTCCTACCCCACTCCCCGCTCCCTCATGAACCCTTGATAATTTATAAATTATTATTTTCTCATATCTTGCCCTGTCTGATGTCTCCCTTCACCCACGTTTCTGTTGTTCATCCCTCAGGGAGGAGGTCACATGTAGATCCTTGTAACTCGGTCCCCCTTTCCAACCCACCCACCCTCCACGTTCCCAGTATGGCCACTCACACCACTGGTCCTGAAGGTATCATCTACCCTGGATTCCCTGTGTTTCCAGTTCCTATATGTACCAGTGTCCATCCTCTCTTTTATAAAATGTCACACCTCCCAGGAAACAGCATCAGGCTAGGACCTGACTGGCAGATTGTTTTCAATCACTACATACCATATATACTCGAGCACAAGCCAACCCGAATATTTTCCAAGGCACCTAATTTTACCCAAAAAACTGCATTAAAATGGACTGAAAAGCTTGGTTTATACTTGAGTATATATGGTAAATGCAATTTGACATAAATTCTAACTACCACACACAATATCTGTACTGATAAGCTTTTTATTTCTCATATTGAAAAATTATTCATTCTTTTTTATGCCTTTCCTTATTTCATAATACTTTTTAAATCACATCTTTTAGATTCATAATTATTTGTTTATGAAAGACCTTAAAATGCTATAATCCCATTTACATATATAAAATAACTGCCAGTTTTCTTCTTTTATTGGGAATTTTATACTACATAATTATTGTTCTTTAAGACAATTGATGTTATGCCACAGTTGATAGAATTATTTTTTTCCCCTTTGTCATTCCATCTTGTATTTAAGACTTTCCATCTGGGATCATTTTCCTCCAGTCTGAATGACATCTGTATCAATAACGTAAGCCAAATTATACTGCAATAACAAATGATTCCAAAATTCTACTGGCATACAATAAAGGTTTATTACTTTCTCAAATCTATGTTCATAGTAGAGTTACCATAGACCCATTCAATGCATTCTTTATTTTAGAATCTAGGTTGTAGAAGTAACCCCTATCTGGGACAATAGCTTTAAAATTTCTGATCAGAATTATTTTATGTCACTTCCACTCACATTGTATTGGGAAATAAAGTGATATGTTCATTCTGATGGCAGTAAGGCAAGGGTTCCCTGTTATAAAGATCCAGAAACCAACTGACATTAATATTCTCTACTGGAACATTCTTTGACATTTTCATTAGACAAGGTTTGTGGATGACAAACTCAATTATTTGTTTGTCGGGAAAATGTGTTTTATTTACTGACACTCTTGAAATGTAACTTCTCAACGTATATATTCACTAGATTTCCTTTCAGAATAGCAATGATAACATCCTACTTTCATCTCGTACCATTTTTATTATTAACAGAGATTATCACTCTTTAATTTCTGGCTGCCTCTAAGATCTTCATTTGTATTGGGTGTACTGCAGTTTCAGTAGGATATACCTAGATATGTCTCTCGCTCTAATTATAAATCTTGAATTTTTTTGGACATCTTGAACATATAGATAGGAATCTTTTTTCTATTGTGTAAAATTTGCAGCTAGCATCTTCTCAAGAATTCCCTCTGCCCCGTTGCTCTCTAGATTTTTTTCTGGAACTCCAATTACACATCTATTAGTTTCATAGACTAGAATCTCTCTTTCTGTTCTCTGTGGTGTTTAATGTCTCGTTTGTGCATTTATTCTATCATTCCTTCCTAGTATTCTAGCCTTGAAAATTACTCTAACGGCCCTTCTATACAGTTGTTCTCATTGACTTGTTGATTTTTTTTATTTTTGTCATGGACTTTCTCATTTATAAAGTTCCTTTCTCTCCCTTTCCATACTCAGTAGGACATACTTACAATGCCATTATATCAGGCTATTTTGTTCAGCATCCTTAACTTTAATTTTATATCTTTCACTCATTATTCCAAAATGGAATTCTTTTAATGTATGTTGACAGTTAATGTTTTACTTTCATGGATTACTTTACATTGTGGATTCAGTGAGTGTTCCCTGAAGAGACAGATTGATTTCTCTTTCTTTTGATCATTTGAAAATTTTTTTTTAAATTTTGCTCATTGGTGATATACCTCCAGTCTCCGTTCTCTGAGCGTGACCACTGAACTAAACCTCAGGTAATTACAAACTAGTCGATCATGTTTGGGGGATATGTAGACTAAAGGAAATGCTTCCCTTCCCTTGACCCCAGAAAACTCTGGAATTACGGGTCAATCAAAATCCATAACCAGGTGATTATATTTTGCAAAGCAATTGCCACCTTGTTATCACCTCCAGAGTTCTCACACAGGCAACACACCTCACGTGAAAGTCACATGTGTTGTCTATGAGTATTCTAGAATGTTCAGATGCACGAAACACATTGAAACCTCTCCACATTCTCTCATGGGAACTCTTCCTAATTAACTTTTGAAAATGAATAGACCATCTATCAATCCAATGAAACAGACTAGGAACTCATCCTGTGGCAAGAGTTCTCTAATGGAAACTATGTTGGCAGTCAATTCGCCTGCCATTTCAAGTGTCTGATTGTGCTTAGTTGTGCAAGAGTCATATCACGAGTTTTCCATTCATCTTCTATAAATTCTATAGCAGCAATAGCACATCTACTCTTGTTTGGTATCATTGTATCTACTATTTTAGCACATCAGTCAAAAATAAAGTATCATCCTAGACTCTGATGTTATATTTCATAATGATAAAATGATCTTTAATTAAAAAAAATTAATCCTACATTTAACCACAATCTCTGCTCTTAGTGGTGAGAGAGTGTGGTCAATTCTAATTGTTTCGCTAATTTTTCAATAGAAGTAAAACAGAATGATGTCATCACCTGTAATAGACAACATATTTTAAATTGCTAACTTGCAACCATGCCTCATCTGTCAGTTTGCCTTACCCTGGTGAATTCCATGTTGAAGTGAAAACAGAAGATAGGTGACTAGTGTTTCCTATTGCCACAGGGTCACCCATGAGGATCAGAGTTCAACTGAGTTTACAAATAGACTCAAGAACAGACCGACAAGGCAGATATAAAATGTAATCTACTTCTTAACTATTAACCATGAAAGTCTTATGAATAGCGGTAGAACATTGTCAGATATAGTTCATGCTACTCTAAATATTATTGATGAAGAGCTGCTTCCTCAAAATACAAAGGTGTGACTAGAACAAAGGTCTCAGGACCTTCATTACTTGGTGGTGACTGTGTCAGGCTGGGTCTGTAGAACGTAAAAACCAGTGTGTGTGGACACACACACGCACACACACACACAATGAGTTATAGTCCATTAATATGGCCTTTTTAGCCATGGTTCCTTGCATGATACATTATGATTCTCACCTTTATATATCTGCGTCTATGGGCCTATTACAGCGAGAATTCTCTATCATGTTTATGGACAGAAGGGGGGTGGTATTCAGATCTAACCTTAGGGTGTGGCCACACCCTTTGTTTCCTTGGGGTTATCTTTAAGACCCCATTTCAGTAACGGATGTGTCCTAGGATCTTCATTTCTTTGGGAGTATCTTTAAGACCTTTAGGAGAAGTTGTGAAAAAGGCCACACCCTTTGTTTCTTTGGGATCATCTTTGACTGTTACCTTGGTAGGGGGTGTGACTTAAGGCACTATTTTTGGAAGAGCATAAAATGCTGGTTCTAACATACATAACCCTACCTAGAAAACAAGACCTCTACCTTCTGACTCAGTCATGGCAGATACAAGAAGACCTGCTGTGACTTTTGGAAATGTTTGGCTTCTGCTCTGGATCCTGCACTTGGATTAGACCTGCCCGACCTTTGACTTTGGGACTGAGCACTACCTATCACAGTGTGAGACAGTTCCACAAAATGGTGTGCATTTGTGGGGCGTTATAGTGGTTTTCAAAACCCACGAACACAAGGGAATACACCCAAGGGAAGAACAGGAGAGAATGGAGCCGAATAGCATCATGGAAGATGGCCATCTTGGAAATTGGGGACATCATTAATCTCCAAAGAATTCTTCTAAAAGAAATTGTTACCACACACATAAATGTATATCAAGAAAATGCCTCACATACTTATAGAAGCCAGTAAAATGAATCTTTTTCAATTTCTCAGGCCAGATGTTAAGCTGGACTCTATTCTGCTGGGGCTGATGAACCAAGCAGCAGGAAAACAGCACACAAAAATCATGGCTGTTGGATCCAGATGTGGATGAATCCAAGTTCCACAGGACTGAAGGCAGATTCTAGTGGCTCTAAGGTTCAGCAGGTCATTCCCAAGCTTTGGGCTCAAGTCCAAAGAACCAGAGGTTGGTGAGACAGATGGAGGATACAAATTAATAAGGCGCAAGCTAGCTTTGCCACAGTGTCAACTTACATATTAAGTAGGCCACACCAGAAGGAAACGTCACTGGCTGTGGCTTGGGTATAGAGCCGCCTTCTGCCCACAATGGTTCCTCCCAAAACTGCTTGGCTGTTTGATTGGATATGTGAGACCACATCTAACCCTAGACCACATGTGGGAGGGCTCAACAATCTACGAGAATCCTGACCTAGCCACGCTATCACAGGTCCCAACTCAAGATGAGGGGAAACAGTTGCAAACATCCCACTTGTAATGGGAAAGTAGAAAAAATAAAGTCTAAATTTATGGAAATTGGGTTGTGAAAAAGAAAACGAGCCACAGAAAGTTCTATATCGTGAGCCTGAGGACACTGAGAAAGACTGGAGTGGTCACTTTGAACTGAAGTCACACTGTTTCTTATGCCTGGACTGAAACATACGAGAATATCAGCCCCACGTTCTTCCATTCCTCACCAAAATATATTTCAAGATCAATTTGAAGTATCAATTTGAAGTGTCGTGATAGAGCAATATCTATATGAGTATAAGTCAGGTTAATACAACTGTATTCAAATTTATGTACCACTATTAAACTCACTAATGAAGATATTGAAGAAATTTCCCAACTTCTCCAGTTTAAATTTGATTAAAAACACAAACAATTGCTTTGATAATTACTGGTATTTATAAATTATAAATTAATAGGAAGGGTAAGTAGTTGCAAAAAGAAAAAAACAACCCATTACCTGGCAATAGATATGAAGGTGGAAATTTGAATGACAGTTTTGAATTCATATACTTGCCTTTTCCAACAATGTAAAAAAATGACTGTACATATGAACCCAATCAGACAAAATCCATTGAGATCAAATTGACTACATCTGTGAGAAAAGAGTATGGAACTCTATCACTGACCACAATAAGGCCAAGCTTAAGTGAAACAAACCATTATCTGCTCATAAGCAAGTTCAGGATGACATGGAAGCAAATTTTTAAAAGTCAATTAGAATTAAAATATTATACCCTACCTGAATTTAGACACACCATCTCAGAAGCAGATTTGGCATGTGAAAAAGTAATGACTGAAGAGGAATTGTGGGGTCAAATTAAGGACATCACACATGAAGAAAGCAAAAGGTACTTAAAAATACAAGAAAAAAATGAAAGACCAAAATGGGTATCAGAAGGGATTCTGAAACAGCTCTTGAATTTAGAAAACCAAAACTAATGAAAGCAATTACGGCATAAAAGTGCTGAAGAGAAAGTCTCAAAGTAAAGCATTATTATGAAACATGAAAAGATTTAGAGTTAGCACACCAAAATGGAAGGATCTGCTCAGCATGTCTCAAGACCTGAAAGGAAAAGCAGTACTGAAGGCTCTATGTCAGTTTATTGCACTATGCTGGCTTACGTGCTTCTGCGACAGGATGATATCTATCCACACACAGGAAATCCAGGCAATACAACCATATTAAGATCTGCACACTAACTACTAATGCTAGCAATGAAATAACCAAAGAAATCTACCAATTTCTTCAGGCTGAAATAGATCAAACTGACAAAAAGATGATTTGATAATGACTGATGGTTGGGATATGAAAGTGGAAAACAAAGGAAAAACCAATTGTTGGAAAATATGACCTGGGTGAAAGAAAGGTAGAGATTACGTGATAGAGTTTTGCAAGACCAAAGACTTCTTCATTGAACATACTTTTTTCAACAACATAAATGGTGATTCTACACATGGACTTCACCAAATGGAATAGAGAAGAATCAAACAGATTATAACTCTGGGAAAGACAATGGAGAAGCTTCATAGCTTCAGCCGAAACAAGGCTAGGATTTGACTGTGGAACAGACCATCAATTGCTGATATGGAAGTTCAGGTTGAAGGTGAAGAAAACGAAAACAGTGCACCAACAAGAAAACAAAACAAGAAAACAAAATACAACCTTCAATAAGTTGTTCTTTTTAAGTACCATCAAGCCAGTTGTGACTCATAGAGACCAAATGTACAACAAAATGACCCACTGTCAGCACAGTGCCATTCTCTCCACATTTTTTCCATATTTGAGCCTATCAATATAGCCATTGTGGCAAGACATCTTGTCAAAGGGTATCCTGATATTTGCTGTACCCTACTTTGTTAAGAATGATACTTTTCTCCAGGAAATGGTGTCTCATGACGTGACCAAAATACATGAGGTGAAGTCTCATCATCCTTGCTGCCAAGAGGCATTCTGACTTGATCTTTCCCAAGACAATTCCATTTGTTCTTTTGAGAGTTCATGCTATTGTTTTTAGGTGCCATGGAGTAGTTGGCTCCAACCCATAGTGACCATCTGAACAAGAGAACGAGACACTGCACAATTCTGATTAATCCTAACAATTACTCCTATGCCTGAGCCCATTGATGCAGCCACTGTGTCACTCCATCCCACTGAGGGCCTTCCTTGTATACAGCACCCCTCCACTCTGCCGAACATGATGTACTTCTCCAACACTGGTCTCTCCTGACAACATGTCCAGTGTACGTAAGATGCAGTCTTGCCATCCTTGCCTCAAATGAACTCTCTGGCCTTACTTCTTCCAACACAGATCGGTTGTCCATTTAGTAGTCCATGGTACTCTCAATATTCTTCTCCAGCACCACAATCCAAGTGCATCTTTTCCTCTATGGTCTTTCATAATAAATGTCTGACTTTCACATACTGTCATGCAATGGAGAATACCATGGCTTGGATCGGGCAAACCCGAGTCCTCAAAGTAACATCATTTCTCTTCAGTACTCTAAAAAGATGTCTTACGCAGAAGATTTACCTAATGCGACACGTCGTTTGATCTCTTAAGTGTTGAATCCATCATATGATCCAGCTTCTTTGATTATTTGCTGAACATAATGACTGACCAAGTATGGTGCGAAGACACAACCTTGATGCACACCTTTCCTGACACCACGCAGTAGCCCTGCTCTGTTCACACAACGACCTCTTGAGTCGAAGCCCACTTGAAATCCAATGACAATCATTTAGGAAAACATCCAAATTCCAGTGGTTAAAAAGAAGGTAATCACTCTATATATTATAAAGGGACAATAAAAGGAGAAAGCTTCAATGTTTTCTCAAAGATAGGAAAGGTTGTTTTTACAGTTCCCCGTAGATGTTTTTTCAAGGTGGAAAAATTCTATTTACAATATTTTTTAAAATGTGTAACCACTGAACAATTATATATGTGACAACTAAATGTTAAGTTGAAAAATTATAATTTTATATGATTAAATGATGTAGTTGAGGTTAATTTTCTTTTTTAATAATTTTATGGAGGGCTCATACAACTCTTATCACAATCCATACATACATCCATGTGTCAAGTACATTTGTATATATGTCGCCATCATCATTCTCAAAACATTTGCTTTCTACTTGAGCCCTTGGTATCAGCTCATTTTTCTCCTCCCTCCCCACTCTCCCCTCCCCAATGAGCCTTTTACAATTTATATATAACTTCCTCCCTGGGGGACAGACAGCAGAGAAGTGGGTGAAGGGAGATGTTAGATGGTGTAAGATACGACAAAATAAGAAGTAGATATTTTAATGTCTTCTCTGGGAACACTTTCACCCTTAGCAAAGATACCCACTCATTTCCTAGTAAGACAATTCATACCTACTAGCAAACCCCCTATTTCCTGTCAAAGTTATGTGCCTGTGCACCAGGGGAAGCCTGAAGATCTTGGCCTTGCTCAAATGCTGCAGTATTACAGACTGAAGTGTGGCTGGACTTTGCTGGACTTCCACTGGGAGCTCCCCGGGAAACAGTAATCTGTTGACATTACATGGAGCACTATACAATGCCGGGGTAGTTCTAATTCTCGTAAATCAAAAGCTTTACTTGAATGCAACTGATCTCTTTTGGAGGAGGCAATCCTGCTCAAAATCCCATTTGTCACGGCACATTCCTTTAATCCTCAGCCCTGTAAACTCTGTAAATGCAGTATTTGAAATAATATAACACGTTATTTTATACACAAGTCTTCAGAGTCCCGCATCCCTGAATGATTTCCAGTAAAACAGCCAAGTTACTTACTTAAGCTGCTGCTGCTTCCTTTTTTTTTTTTTCTTACGCAGGAAAGTAAAAGTCTTATGGGCCAGTGAGCAAAGAAATGTTTGAATATTGAGGGGAGTTAATGAGACAGAGAAAGAGCTGTTTCCGTTCCTAAGGTCCACAAAGCAAAGATTCCTGCAAAGGTACTAGTGCTATGGATTAAAGAGACACTGCCATCTATTTCACTGTCCTCAGGAACTGATGCAAAACTGCCAGCGTGCTTCCAGCTGTGACCCTCAGTGTGGTCTGTTTCCTGTCCCAGGCCCAACACTCACCTTTCAGACTCATCACAAAGGACCCTAGAGGCCAGGCTTTAAATAAATCTACAGAAAACCTCATCCAAATTAGTAGAGTGTTTTCTTTTTGAATTTGTTTGTCTTGTTTTTAATTTTCCCTTCTAAGGCGCAAGCACTTGGAGAACAGATGTGAGAGAAGACTTTGGATAGAGAAAGCGAGAAATAACAGAAGCCTTCAACCAAAGCTGCCTGAATAAGGGATGACTTTGGGGAAAAGTGTAATTACAGATTAGCCCAATATTAGAGACCAAACTCGCTACTGAAGAATTAACTCAAATCACAGTTGGGAACCATTGGAGACATTTCTAACACAGAAACTCTAGTGGTAATCTCTGGAGAGATCACTTTAAATGAATATAAACAAGCAAGCAGAATACAATTTCTAAAATTCAACAAAGGAAATATTAAACATCATCTTATCCAAAAGGCCACTAACACGGACTAGTACCCTTGTGCTGTTCTCAGCGGGTGCTCTACCACACACATATATATTGCTCTCTTGGTCTCAGTTTTACATTTTTTGTAAATAATTATTTTTAAAACTAACATGTAAAGGACGGAATAAAATGACTCCTGAAAGGTCTTGGTATATGCTTTAAACACAGTGAGGATTTAATAATAAATCATTTCATTATGGTTATGCGGTTTGTTTGTTTTCTTTTGTTGAAATCTCCTGAAGTATTCATAACTTATCATAGCTAATTATATATATATTTTTATCTGAAAACTGACTATACACTGGACTCTGGTCTATGTGCTTTGTTAGTAGGTACCAGTGGTACCTTGGAGTGAAGGGAAATTAATTGCTATTAATCTTCTATCCGTAGTCATTGTAACAAGCACCAAATGACCAAGTGGAAACATTCCAGGAAAGTATGAAGGGCTCTGAGGAGGGAATCAGTCAGTTTTGTCATCTGCCTGAGTATAAGGTGAGTCACATCAGAAGCAGGAAGAAAGAATCTTTTGAGCCCTGTGGCAGAGGAGCAAAATGTATCTGAGGCTTCTGCATGGAGAAGCCTTAGTGGCACTGCATGAGACAGAGCAGTAGGCCTCCTGCCGGCCCAAGAATGAATAAAGCTACATCTCTTTGGGCAAGTGGCTGGCTTGCAGAGTGGGGTACCCTGTGGGATATATCAGTACTCCAGGAGCTTTGCAATGCTGTCCTGAGACCAGAGCAGAGACCAACAGGCCACAAGACAGAAAAGTTGAGGGCCAGAGAGAGACTTACAACTATGGGGCATGGCTAAGAAAAAAAAATATTGCAGACAAACCTTAATATTTCTGACCCTGACATGTAACCTTTTTGTTTCCCCAATAAATCCCACAACCATGGGTATTTTATTGAATTCTGTCAAGCACAGACAGGGTGCACACTATCACGGCAGAGAGTAGAGTATCTTGGGAAGGGAGACTGGGAGGTGAGACAGGTGTCAGAGCAGGGTCAACACATTTGGAAGGTGGAAGCATGTCTGACTTCCACCCACCAGAAATCAACTTTGTGTGGATGTGAAGTCAGCTTCTTTTTCCCCTTTGGGGAGTCAGGCATGGTCACCAGACCCTTTCCTCAACCCTTCATTGCTATGGATACGCCTTTTAATTTAGGCAGTCCAGCTCCTAACAAGGAAACCAAAGTTGAGTACTGACATTATAGAAGTACACAGACATACTTTTGTGTACATTGCCTAGCTCTAAAGAAAATATACTTGAGTGTCTGAGTCAACTTGATATCTTCAAATTATGCTTTCTTCTCAGAGTAGTCCACATGAGAAATACCTACTAAAGTCATCTCCCGAGAACCCCACCTTTCCACTCCATCCCCCAAGCTCTCCATGCTCTTGCAGGATATGTATTTAGGTTCCCCTCCTATTTCATTCTGCCTATCTGACTCATCTTCAGATTAAAGTCTTAACAGGTAACATGTTAGGCCTTCAGCCAAATGGTTCATGGTCCAAATACACCCAGAGACACTTCCGAAGAAAAGCTTCGTGATATATTTCTAAACTAAACTAACATTGAAAACACAATGAAGTATAGCTCTATTGTTAAATAGTTAGGGTTAACTTGAGATGAAACAGCCTCAGGTTGGTTAGCAAAGCAAACTTTCAAATTTTGGTTAGTCTTCGGGTTCAGTTTCTCTTGTTCCGGGGTCTGACTCACCCTACTCCAGTATTCCATGTAGTTCCCCGGGATTCTACTCTAAGCCCTACATAGAATTCATTTTTCCTTGAAGTCTAGTATGAATATTTAGAGTGAATTCAACTTGGAACTAAAGGTCAAAGATAGTAGGCATATTGTAATCTCTCAGCCTATTTCTTACGGGAAAAATATTCGGACTTGCTTGATAGAATTTCTTTGAAAATGAAATAATGTAGGGACACACTTAGAATGATGCTTGATACATAGCAAATGAAGCGAAGGTTTGTTGAATGAATGAATGTTGGGTAATAGATAATTCAGGTTGCTATGTCATCTTGTCTAACTGTCCTTCCAATTTTTACATCACTTAAATTATTCAAGATTCAGCTTAAACATCATCTCTTAAAGAAAAGATTCCTCCTCCTTTCTGTTTTCACAACATCTAAACCAGGTGTTCTCAACCTGTGGGCCACAACCCCTTTGGGGGATCAAAGGACCTTTTAACAGGGTCACCCAATTCATGCCAGTAGCAAAATTACAGTGATGAAGTAGCAGTGGTTGAGAAACTCTGGTCTTGAGGGTCTCACCTGATTTGTTTCATTCAAGTTTCATTCTACACTTTCTTCCACTCTACCTAGGACCCTAATGTGATCCTTTAGAAAACTGGGCAATGGTGGTTGGGCATCATCTCATTCTTCTGGCCTCAAGTTTGGAAACTAATATTTGCAAGGTTCATGGTTTCCTTAAGACTTTTGATTACACTAATTTATTTCCTCCAGATAAGAAGAGATCAATAGTAATAGTTGAACCTTAGGTGTCTACTCATGAGTTTTTAGGACTCTAGTCACTATTCAGAAAAACCAAATGTAGAAGTGTCTTTCGAGCCAGTCAGGGTGTGGTATAACACCGATGAAACATACAACTTTCCTCTAGTTCTTCAATGCTTCCTCCCCACAACTATCATGACCCCAATTCTACCTTACAAATCTGTATAGACTAGAGCATGTACATGGGTACACATAGGAGCTGGAAACACCCCTTATGACCAATAATGAGAGTAGCCATACTAGGAGGGTAGGGTGAAAGTGGGGGGAGAAAGAGGGAACTGATTACAATGATCTACATAGAACCCCCTCCCAGGGGGATGGACAACAGAAAAGTGGGTAAAGGGAGACATTGGTCAGTGTAAGACATGAAAATAATAATAATAATAATTTTTAAATTATCAAGGGTTCATGAGGGAGGGAGGGAGGGGGTGGAGGAGGAAAATGAGAAGCTGATACCAAGGGCTCAAGTAGAAAGAAAAATGTTTTGAGAATGATGATGGCAACAAATGTACAAATGTGCTTGACACAATGGATGGATGGATGGATGGATGGATGGATGGATGGATGGATGGATGGATGGATGGTGATAAAATTGTATGAGCTCCTAATAAAATGATTTTTGTTTGTAAAGAGAACAGTGTCTTCGGGAATGATGTTCTTCAAATTGAGATAGGTGTTCCCAGAGACCTTGGTACCCTGAATCCCTATACCCAGTGACTCGCTCCCTCAGGTGTTTGCCTGCTTATGTCTAAGAAGGTTTCCTAAGTTTGCCCCCTGCATATTCAACATTAATGGATAGAGTATAGACCTGAGTATAAGCCGAGGCACTTAATTCTACCACACAAAAAAACTGGGGGGCTTTCTACTGGAGTTTATATGGTATATTTTCTGCAAAGGTGAAAGCACATTCAGAAATATGCTGCCAAACCTAACAATTTGTTGGTACACTTCCTTCTCCCCCCTACAACGGTTCAGCCTGCTTATCTATCCAAGTATCTTCCATAGGACATTTTTAAAATACATCATTTATCACAATCCATCCATCCATTGTTTCAAGCACATTTGTACATGTGTAGCCCCCATCCATAGACTTCTGATGTCTGATATTTTGGAAGCAGATCATCAGGCCTCTCACTGGGTGGACTCAATTCTTTCGCCTTTTGACTAGTAGTCAAGTGCGTACCTGTTTGTGGCACCCAGGCATTCTTCCACCAGCATAGGCACCAGTTTTTTGTTTTTGTTTTTTTAAATTAATAAATCTTTTTATTGGGGCTCATAAAGCTCTTATCACAATCTGTACATACATCAATTGGGCAAAGCACCCTTATACATTCGTTGCACTCGTCATTCTCATAATTCATCTCCCACATGGGTTCCTGGAATCAGCTTGGCTTCCCTTTATTTCCCCCTCCCCCCCTCCCCACTCCCCCCTTTCCCCTTGGTCCCTTGATAGTTTATAAATAATTATTATATCTTATCTTACACTCCCCGGCATCTCCCCTCACCCACATCCCCATTGCCCATCTCCCAGAGAGGAGGTTACACATAGATCTCCGAGATCGGTTCTCCCTTTCTACAGTCCCTTCCATCCTAGTGTCGCCACGCCTACCGCGGGTGTTGAGGGGTTCGTCTGTCCTAGATTCCCTGTGTTTCCAGATCCCTATTGCACCGCTGTACATCCTCTGGTATAAAAAGGTCCACAAGGTAGAATTGGGGTCGTGATAATTGGGAGGGGAGGAAGCGTTCAGAAACTAGAGGAAGGTTTTGAGTTTTATTGTTGCTATACTGAACCCTGAGTGACTCATCTCCTCCCCCTACCCCTCTGGAAGGGATGTCCAGCTGTCTACAGACGGGCATTGGGTCCCTATCACGCACTCCCCCTCTTTCACAGTGATGTGATTCTCACCACCAAGCACACAGCCTAAGCAAATAAAAGGTGTTGAATGGACCATGTAGCAGACACCAAGGAACAAAAACAATCATTGTGTGATCACCTTCCTCACATAATCGCTGAAGATGAAAGTGTGCATAAGCAAATGTGGTGAAGAAGGCTGATGGTGCCCGGCTACTGAGAAATACAGAGTCTGGGGACGTAAAGGCTTGAAAGCAAACAAGCGGCCATCTAGCCCAGAAGCAACAAAGCCCACATGGATGCAGCACACCAACATAGGTGATCGTGAAGGGCAGAGGAGACCAGGTCTCAAGCAACAAAGGCACCAGTTTTGGTTTTTTTTTTACTGATTTTAATTAATCTGAATAGGTCATCTTATGCCTATACCACCTAATGATGATGTGGTAAGTGACTAAATCATAGGGTTAGGCAAAGCACAGGATGATGGCTGAGGAAGAGACCATCATCTTATAACACAGCCTCTCCTCTCCAAGGACAAACAGAGTTACCCGACACCTCCACCCTTATCAAGTCAGGTCAGCTCTCCAACATGAATCAACTGCCTTCTAGCATAGGAAGTAATGGTGGAAACTGCATGTTCTACTGAGAGGAAGTCAGTGGGACTATTTCATAAGAAGTAAAAGTTTGCAATAATTGAAATGAAATGATCAGTAAACAGAGAAATTTTAAAAAGCAGTAGGTATAAAATAACTCAGTCAAAAAGATAAATGTAATCAGTTTAACCTTTATTCAAACCCAATACCAGTGACTTTACCCATGAATGATACATCGGAAGGTGAAGGAATCTTTGGATTATAGAAAAAGATGTTCCCCATCTCTGGCCAATAATATCAACGATAAGCTCATTTTTCACCTCTGAATAGGCTAGCATCCTCATCTTCCATCATTCCAGTGCTCTTTGTAAATATCCAGTTCATTTTCACTGACCTATTCCTACTCTTTTAACTAAAATTGAGGAGACCTTTTAAGTCCCATGGTTTATTAAAAGGTAGAATAGGTAATGACGCATGTAGTTTTACAATTTGTGTTTTTTCAGTGACGCTGCATTTAAGGTTCAAGATTTCTTATTAATAATGTTCTTCAATGTTTTGTAAAACAATTTTAAAAACTGTTATTAGTGTGAACTCGATCATTCTTGTCACATGTTCAAACGGTCTGCAGGAGCACTGAACTGTTGAATGTGGCTTTTAGGGCCCAAGTCCATAACTCTGACCTAACTGCTTTTTTCCTGCCTGGGTCTGGGGCAGAAGGTGGAAGAAGGGACTGATAGAATTCATCTGTGAGTAATCGTGAGTAGGATTTATTGGAATACCATCCAGGTAGGATAAAAAAGCTTCTGAGGAGGGATGCGGTTGTCCACAAGAGTCCGGAACAGAGTGAATCCTGTAGACCCCAACACCCCTGTGCACTGAACCTCGTGGTTCCAGAAGATAGTTGTTACTTCAGAAGAGCACAAGGAGAACCAGGAGCCACAATGTGAAACAGAGTGATGGACGGGCAGCCCTCAGGGAAAGTAAAGCTGAATGCTTTTGTAAGACAGACTGCCTTGGGGAGTGGAGTGCCTCTGGCCACTTAATTGGAAAAGCAGGCCTTTCATCACCACAAAAGTAGAGCCAAGTGCCTTTGTGCTGAGGCTTACTAGAGTGAGGTGCCTGGGACACTCAATTCAGGGAGCTGGGCTTGCTGACCCACAGACCTTGAGCTGAGGCTTACAGGGGAGTGGCATGACCTTTGCACATTATTAGCAGTCCTGAAAAAAATTTCCAACACGTCACGATGAGAAAAGTACATCACTTGTGTTATAACTTTTTTAACTTCTTCAATAAGCCTTGTAATCATTAAAATTGTATGTGAGATTGCTGTGTAGCAACTGTAATTACTATTAGAACCTAAATGTAAAAGTAGGTAGCGTTTGAGACAACTGACTACCAATCCTTCGCTTAAAAATTTGACTTCTGTCTGTATAAGGATGGACTGAAGGTTCTGGAGCATCCCAATTTGGTTTCAACCCTTATGAGTTTTCTTTGAGCATGACCTTACGTGGCTTAATCTTGTAAAGGCATAGTTCTCATACGTTAAATGTGGATAATATCAATGTCAGGATTAGATGAGATAGTGGATGCAAAATGCTTAGTAACTACTTCATATTCGAGAGCAAATTGTATCACCCCACAATCCATGTTGCAGTCCCATCTCATGGAATTTGTGAATGTGACTCAGCTCCAAAAGAGGATTGTCTTTTGTTATGTTAATAAGATGTCAGCTAGGTCCTAATGGCAATGCTAGGAAACTAAGGCACTTTATATAGAGCAAGTTTTCAGTGAGTTTCAGCCGCGGGTGATGTATCATTTGTATAGATATGTGTTAATATCCTTGTGAGAAATTTAAAAGGTAAAAAGTGTTACAGCAGTCTGCTTTCAAAAAGGATGATCATTTCAAAAGCCAGAAATCACTTAAAAATAAAATAATAGAATTATTCCTCTGATTTTAAACCAAGTGAAACAGAGTATATAACATTAACCATAATGTAAAAGAATGAAAATATGTGAATAGGACTTTCTTAAAATACTTTATAATAATGACTTGCTAAACAACAAACTGGTGGTATAGTGATTATGTATTGGGCTTCTAGGTGCAAGGTCAGCAGTTTGAAACCACTAAGTGCTCTGAGGGAGAAAGATGAGACTTTCGACGCTAGTAAAGGTTTAGTCTCAGAACCCAGAAGGAGAGTTCTAGCCTGTCCTATAAGTCTCTATGAGTCAGAAATAATTCTACACCAGTGAGTTTGGCTTGGTTTTTATAATTAACAACGGCGTCCATATAGAACACAGGTCTAGTCAAGAATACATGGGGCTATCTATAATCACAGTCTCAATTTAATCTGACAGGTTTTGTTTTGGGGGTTTTTATTTAATCTCATTTGTACAGGACATATAATTCATGGGAAAAGATAGTGCAGTGCATTAGAATAATTTTCTAATTGAAAATCGCTTCCTTCAAGCAAAGTAATAAAATATTCTAGACAAGAAGATAGGAGAGTTGTGTGACTTGGCAGCAAAGTGTCTTAGTAGTTATAACTTCCTTGAGGAAAAAAAATCTCAAAGCGAATTGCACATAATGCACGCTGCAGCACAAATGTGAAATTTAACAAAATATATGTCATTTAAATCCAGTCTTATATGAATTCCCTTAAAATCTTCTCTATAAACTTGGTATACAGCTTAGTTAAGCAGCTTACCAATGCATGCTAAACCCTAAGGGATTTTTGCCACTATCCTCCCCAAAGTTCTATCTCTTCCAAAGTTTGGAGTCACTGCATTATCTGTCAATAGAAGCTTCCCCACCACACAGCTCGCAACTGTCTCACTGCCAACTGCGTCAATTTCCATCTCACCGTGACCTGAAGGTGTGCATGCCAAACACTGACTTAAACTGAAAATTTTACTCCCAAAGTGTAAAATATGATTTGGTTATACCGTGATATTAAATAAATTTTCAAGTTGTAGAGAATGTATTTATCCTTTCAGCAAAATAATTCTTCATACCAATAGCAGTTAATACCACTGTCTAGTTTTCTCCATTGCCATGAGAAAAAAAACTCTCCCAAATCAACAAGTGACTTTAATGTTAATAGAACATCAACTATGTGTCCTATCAGTGGATTTTCACTGTAAAAATATTTATTTCTATTAATACACAAGAAAACACACTAATCTGATTTAACTGAAGTATTCACAAATCTATATAGGTATTTAATGTACATTCACCAAAAAGTCATTTTGATACAAATAGCTTCATACCTGTCTGTCAATAATCTGGACAAAAATTAATATGACATAGAGTAAGATCCCCATTTATTAGATTAAGAAACTAAGGTCCATAGAGATTTTTGCCCAAGATTAAACAGTGAGTTAGTGGCAGTGTGGGAAATTAAATCTAGAATCATTGCACCAACTTTTTCCCTTGATAGCCTATTCATCTACATTTTAAAATAGACGACAGACAATTGAGATACCGAGGCAATAAAGAATCTAGAAATTTGTCACTCATCTGTCTTTGAGAGTTTACATTTTTCTAAAAAAAGTAGTCTTCGTAACAAGTCATCAAAATAACTACACTTTAATAAAGTATCAGAAGAAAAGAGTGGTTTTAATTAAACTTGTGCAGAAATCTTCTAAAATCTTGTGGAAGTAAGTTATGTTTGCAGTTTAAATGTCTCATCAATTACAAAGTGGGTTTCATGTGAACTTTCTGCATCCAAATTTGAGTGTTTACCAAGAGCTATAGGGTTGATCAGGATAAAAAACTCTTTCTTGGTGAAAAATGTTATTGCAACATTGACAGTTATGTTACTGTAATAAATAAATCATCTAAATATTCTGTATGGTTATAAGAAGCACAGAAATATTTTTAAATTATTAAACAAAAATAGTTAAGTTCAAGCTTGTATTATTCAGAAATTGATAACATTTGCTGTCCAAAATGGCTTATATTTTTCACAGTAAGATTTAGGAATGCTTCTCTTGTGAATTAAATGTCATGATCTAATTTTGGGGGGAAACCTTTCTAAATTATTTTGTAAAGATTTTTTTCACTATGATTTTTGGTAATGCCCAGAGGATTTGGGGGTTTTGTGTTTTGTTTTTTTCTATTAACCTGTAAATACTCGAGTGGACTAGAGAAAATGTTTTTGATAACATTAAACATATAGTATTTTAATATTCATCTGCTGACGATGGGTAGAGTAAGGGCAGTTCAACCTCCCCTCCTCTCCACATTAAACACATAAGGACTACTTTCATTCATTTTCTATATTGGGACTTAAAAAAAGATTTTTTAAATGGATTCTGTTGATTAAAATTAATGGACAATGTATTCAAATTTTAAAAGTAGTAAAAAATAATAGGGAGGAAAGTTAATTTACAATAAAACACTGGCATTTCAATAATTCATTTACCAAATCCATGTTGAGTCAGCATTTATTATAAACCAAACACTGTTGTAACAGAGACTACCATGCATGGTTAATCCAGTAAAAATCCCTCTCCCGGCAAACCTTACACATGTAATAAACTGTTGCTGTGGTGAGCTGCCACCAAGTCCGTTTCAAACAGAACCACCTTATGCACAGGACAGAACTCTACCCAGAGCTGTGCCACCCCCATTGCTGCAGCCACTGTGTCGTTTCTTCACCTCCAGGTTATTTCTCGATTCCCGGCCGCTCCCCTTCACCAAGCTGGATGCCCTTCTCCAGGGACTGCTCTCTCCTGACAGCTTCAAGTGATCTAAGATGGAATCTGGCTAGCCTTGCTTCCAAAGGCACGCTTCCCATGCTTCTTCTGAGACGGGTCTGTTTGTCCCTGAATCAGTACACGTTACTTTCAATATTCTTTGGCAGCACAATTCCAACGTGCCAGTTTCTCTTCGATCTTCCTTAATCAATTTCCAACTCTCCCCTGCATACGAAGCAACTGAAAATACCACATTTGAGGTCAGGATGACCAGAGTCCTCCCAGTAACATCCTTGCTTTTCAATAATCTAAAGAGGTCTTGTGCAGCAGATTTGCCCAATACAATGGGTCTTGATCTGCTCACGGCTGCTTCCATGATCACTGATTGCAGATCCAGGAAGGACAAATCCTTAACAGCTACAATCTTTTGCCATTTTTAGTGATGCTATCTGTTGGTCTAGCTATAAGGGTTTGGATCTTTCTTGACATTGAATCATAATCCATACTGAAAGCTACAATGCTTGATCTTGATCAACAAGTTCGCCAAGTTCTCATTTTCAGCAAGCAAGGTGTGTCATCTGCATATTGCAGGTTGTTAATAACCCTTTTTTCCAATCTTGATGCCACATTCTTCTTCATATAAGCAGTTTCTCTATTTTTTCAACATATAGCTTGAATAATTATCGTGACGTACACCTTTTCTGATTTTAAACCATACAGTAGTCCCGTGTTCAATTCACACAACTGCCTCTTGATGCATGTATACATTCCTAGTGAGCACAATGAAGTGTTCGGGAATTCCCATTTTCCTCAAAGTTATACACGGTATTCTATGATCTACACAATTGAATGCCTTGTCAAATCAATACAACACAAGTTTTATTGATACTAGAATCATTCTAGTATTCTCTGCTTTAGTTGACATAGGAAAAATTTAAAGAATTGCGGTTTTACACAATCTTTTTAAAGACCCTTCATATAAATAAAATGGCATATAATTCAGTGAAACTCAAAACCAAACTCACTGCCATTGAGTCAGTTCTGTCTCATAGTGAACCTATAGCCCAGTGTAGAACTGCCTCTGTGAGTTTCCAAAACTTTTAACAGGAGTCGAAAACCTCATATCTCTCCCACAAAACGGCTGGTGGTTTCCAACCGCTAACCTTGCAATTAGCAGTCCAATGCTTAACCACTACTCCATGTAATTCAAGAGCACAGAATAACGAATACTGCATAGAAAACCAATATAAAACTCAAAACTCACTGCCATCAAGTTGATGTCAACTCAAAACAACCGCAGGTGACAGGGAAGAACTACAGCTGCGGGTTTCTGAGACTGTAACTCTTTACAAGAGTCAAAAGCCCTGACTTTCTCCCGAGGAGCTGCTGGTGGTTTCAAACTGCTAACTTTGCAGTAAGCAGCCCAACTCAGAACTACTATGCTACCAGGGCTCCTCTGAAAAACTATATAGGACAAGGCAATAGAGTCTAAGTTTAGCTGTATTTGATAAGTAATCAGGGAAGATTGGTTATAGGAAGGTCCCTTTTAGGAAGTGTTATTTGAGTATATTACCAAAATAAATCTCTAATGAAAAAGTACTTCAGATCGAGGGAAAGAGAACAAAAAGCTTCGGAGAAGGAACTGAGACTGGTGTCATATTATGTTATAATACGGTGGCTGTGTATTTTTCTGATGCTGTAAGTTGTGCCATTAGCATTGCAGATAGCAGCAAGGTCACCAGAGACTTAAGCAGACCTTTCAAACTGTGTTAGACAGGGTTCGCTAGAAAAAAACAAAACCAGGACACTTATGATTTGAAAGCTAGATACAGCACAAAGGAATATAACAGCTAATTAGTCCGTGCAGCAGTATAGAGGGCTCAGTTCAACTCACTTCCATGGAATAGTTAATATACTGGAAGTCCTCCAACTCATGAGCACTGCTCAGTCCAAGGTTAAGGAACAGACAGCTGATCAGGCAGAAAACAGCAGGACGGGTCACCAATAGTCAGCAGCTCAGGAGCTTAGAGAAGCAGGCCCAGATGGGACATCAAACTCAAGCAGTGCAAGACACAGGATCCAACAGCCTCAAGCTCAAGCCCTGTATACACCAGCTCCGTGGTGAAGCAGGTCTTGCAGGAACTTCAAGTTCTAGCTACAAGATCCACAGGTTGGCTGTCCCACAGGTAGTGTAGCTCACAAGTTGAGAGCTAGCTAAAGCAGCCTTATGCTGGTCCAATCACCAGAGAGCAAGAGAGAGGGGCCAGGGTTTGGCGAGCCATTTATCTATTTGCCCTCCAAACAAACTGCAACTTTATTAATCCCACATGTTCTCATTGGCCATGTTGACACAATACCTAACTATCACACAAACTAAGATAAATTAGGGAAAAAGTCTGGTGAGCTAACTCCATATATTAGCCATTGAAAACACTATGGGTCACAACACAATATTTTCTGATATACTGCCAGAACTTTACCTCCCTGCATGTAGACTAGAAAACACTACATAATGGCCACAAATTATGGAATCAACCATACCAACAATAATGACTATGATGAAAGACCAGGCAAAGGAGTCAAAGACAAAAGCCAGAGGAGTGATTACAGTGCGACATCACATAATCTCACCTGGGTGAAATGGGAAGTTGAAAGTGATGTCTTCATAATCTATTACCTAGACTACTAATAAAGTTCTAGTGAATATATGTGTATGGATATTCAAGACCATGAAAATCCTCACAACTGAGTTCATTGAAAGCATCGTGATAAACGGAGAAAAGATTGGCATTGTCAAGCGTTCCATTTGACTTAAATGCACATCTATGTATGTTGACGGAGCAGCACTCAACATGCTCCGTGATGCACTGCGCTGGTACCTCTGTTGCGCGGGAGTTCTTTAGAGTGTTGAAGAACAAATAAGTCACTTTCAAGGCTAATCTGCACCTGACCCGAGCTATGGTATTTGCAATTACCTCATATGCGTATAATATTTGGACATTAAATAAGGAAGATTGGAGAACCAATGCATTTGAATTAAGGTGGCAGCAAAGAATATTGAAAATATCATGGACTACCAAATAAGCCAACAAATTTTGAAAGAAATACAGCCAGAATGCTCCTCAGAAGCAAATGGTTAGACTTCGTCTCATATACTCTGGACATGTTATTAGGCGATACCAGTGCCCGAAAGAGGGCATATGCTTGTGACAGCAGAAGATTGTCAATGCGAGGGACTGACACTGTGGTTGCAGCAATATGGACTTGTCAGTACGATGGACTTTGTATTGGACAGGGTTCTCTAGAGAGACAAACCAGATTGCTAGTAATTATATATAAATATATTTATAAAGATAGACATATAATTCAAGAAATGAACCGTTAAATTATATACAGCTATATAATACAAGAAATTAACAGTTAAATTATAAAGCAGTGAGACACTAGCAGTCCTTTAAGGTTTGAGAGCTGCCAGTTGCCAGTCCTCTTCTGTAGAGAGAGCTGGGCTACATATATCCAGGCAGCAAACAGCAAGGCCTGTCCCAAACTGTCATCAACTGTCAGTCCCCCGCTCCAGAGATGAACATTCCAATCGTGTGGGCTTAAAGGGACCTCAACTTACAGCGACACAGTCCACAGGCTAGGCATCCCACAGGTAGTGTACCCCTTTAAACTGAGGCACAGAACAACCAAAGTGAGGGTCACCGAGCCATTTATCCCTCTGCCCTTCAGTTAATCCTACTTGTGTTTATCAGCCAGGCTGGCACAATAAACTATAGCAGACTTGTCGATGCAATGGACTTGATGATGCAATTTGTCGATGCAATGGACTGATACAGTGGATGTAGCAATATGGACTTGCTATGTGATGGACTTGTCGATGCAATGAACTTGTCGATGCGATGGACTTGTCAATGCGATGGACTTGTCAATGAGAGGACTGACACAGTGGTTGCAGCAATATGGACTTGTCGATGCGATGCACTTGTCGATGCGATGCACTTCTCGATGCGATGGACTGACATTGGTTGCAGCAATACGGCTCAAACATAAGGACAAATGTGAGAACGGCACAGGCCTGAAAGTGTTTTGTTCTGTTGAGCGTAGGGTTGCTATGAAGCAGAACCGAATTGAAGGCACTTAAGAACAATAACATACAGACATTCAGATAAATATCTTTAGGTTTTTTCTCGCTCTAGAGCAGTGATTCTCAACCTGTGGGTCGTGACCCCTTTGGGAATTGAACGACCCTTTCACAGGGTTATCCGATTCATAACAGTAGCAAAATTACAGTAATGAAATAGCAATAAAATAATGTTATGGGTAGTGGGTCACCACAACATGAGGAACTGTCTGAAAGAGTCGCAGCATTAGAAAGTTGTGAACCACTGGTATAGGACATGTATCGGGACCACATCATCTGACTTCTAATTCTTTGGATGTGAACCAGAGGCCTATTGTATTGCTTGTTGCTCTTAAGACTCATCTGCTTCCAATAGATGTCAGCAGTCTGTTTGACCTGCCAATCTTAGGTTCATCAACCCTGTAGCTTCATGAGTAAAGAGAAGCCGCCATACTGACTTTTCACCCATGACTTGGGAATTCCAAGCCTCTCAACTATGTACCTAAGGTACACCTGACCCAAGCCCTGGTAATTTTAATTACCTCAAATGCACTGTTGGGCAGTGAATAAGAAGATTAAGGAAGACTTGATGCATTTGAACTATGATGCTGGCTCAGAATACTGAATGTACCATGAACTGCCAAAAGAACCAACAAATCTGTCTTGGAAAAAGTACAGCCAGCAGGCTCCTCAGAGGCAAGGATGGTGAGATTTCTCTCACATAATTTGGACATGTTTTCAGGAGAGACAAGTCCTTGGAGAAGGACATCATGCTTGGTGTAAAGTAGCAAGGCAGAAAGAAAGAGGAAGACCTTCAGCAAGAGGATTGACACAGTGGCTGCATCAATGGGCTTAAGCAGAAGACAATAGGGAGGATGGCGCAGCACCAGGCGGCGGAGCTATGAGCTGGGCCCAACTCGATGGCCCCTAACAGCTAACAGCAACACTATGAATCATTCCCTTAAGATTAAAAAAAAAGTCTCTTTCTTTATTTAGACACATATATAAATTTTACTGCTTTTGCAACTATCTACCTTAACATCTTAAAAATTTTACCAGTCTCAGTACAGATAACTAAATATCACGCCTGAGTGTGTTCACTTAAGAAAGGAGTGCACATTTATTATTTTTACTCCAAACCCTTTTCATTGTCTTCAAAAGAATTTTAGAAACACATGCATGAAAGATACATTGCATATTAAATTTGATTCTACTATATCCTGAAGGGCACAAAAAGACTAATAAATAGAAAACTTTAATATTTTTGTGAAGTTTAAAGTAATATCTTCATTATATTTCTAACACTTCACACATGACATCCACCATAAAGATTCACTTTCTAGGCTCACTATATAAAACAAAAACACAAAATACAACAGCATTATATCAGCCCAAATAAATCAACTGCCATCAAAAAATGAGGATCAGTACATTTTCTTTATTGTGATCATTTATTTGTAGGGTTTTTTAATCTTAAATTTCAAATGACTGATATGTTTGACAACATATATATAAAAGATGACACTGGGTACAGATCCTCAATTTTTATATCCTCTAGCTTTGAAAAATAGAATTCATTCTGAAACATGTTATGTTCTCTCTAAGATTGTTGCATTAAAGACATCCCTTGCCTACTCTGACCTCACTTCACCCGCACTTCGCAGGGGTAAATCCATTGCCATGTGGGGAAGAACTCTATTCTTCCTATGGCCAAGTTCTGAAGCAGGGGCGTTACATGCCTAAGCGTGAGCCTTAGTGAACTTAAACTTTTAAGAAAGATTGAACCAATAAAAATAAAAATAGACAGCACATATTATAAAGTCTCCGGGTAGCTCAAATAGTTAAAATCTTGAGTGCTAGCCAAAAGGCTGCTGGTTAGAACCCACCCAAAGCTATTTTGGAAGAGAAACCTAGCACTCTCGTTCTGAACTCTTAAATATCTTAAAAAATTTAAAAGGGTTTTTAACTCTGAAAATATGCAGTAGCCATGCACCAAAACTGTCTTGATAGCAACTAACAATAAAAATACTGTATTAGTTCGGGTAGACTAGAGAAACATATTCACAAACATGTATATGTATATAAGAGACAGGTTTCTGTACAAGAGCAATTGAACATGGAGAAAACATCCCAGCCCAGTCCAGATCAAGTCCGTAGTCTGATATAAGCCCATATGTCTGATATCAATCTATAAAGTCCTCTTCAGAATCACGAAACACATGCAATGAAGCCAAATGCAGGATGATCACAAGCCAGTGGGTAGAAAGTCTCCGGGTCCAGTGGTGTTGTAAGCATCTCAGCGCTGGCAGGGGTTTCTCTGTGGCTTCTCCAGCTTCCGAGGTCTGGTTGTGTCCATGTAACTTGTCTTCTGCAATGTCTCCCAGGGAATGGGAGAGAGAGAGGTGTCTTCCAGCTCTCCAAGGAGGAAGTACCAGATTTCCCAGAATTCTCAGGAGAAGCCCATGCCCACACAGAAGTCTCATTGGCTATCTCCAGATTGACAACCTAGACTTAACCCGTACACTCTCAATCCTTAAATTGACACCAGATTAGGTGACTACCACAAACACATATTAAAATACTTACAACCTACAAAAAGAAAATCAAAAACCAAACTCACTGCAATTGAGTCACTTCTGACTCACGGCAACTCTGTAAGACAGGGTAGCACTGCCCCTGTGAGTCTCCGGGTCTGTAACTCTTCATGGGAGTAGAAAGCCTCATCTCCCTCTCCAGGAGGGGCTGGTAGTTTTCAACTACCCAACGTGTAATCACTACACCACAGGGCTCCTTGAAACATACCATGGACACAGTAAATCTGTTAACTTGGAAACATTCCCATTTATAGATTTAAATATCTGAATGCCAGAGATCTCACAGACACTGAGTAGCAGACCTGAAATTTAAATCCAGTTCCCTGAGTCAGCAGTATAGAATCAGTCATTATGCTTTACTACCGCTCTTCTTAATTTTCAGCATTATTCAAAGTGGTGAGAAAAATGGGTTTATCGATCCTGAAGTTTCCAGATATTATTCATTCCAGGTGAGAATGTTAAATAAATTAGACAAAAGTATCAACATAAGTCTTTAGATGAATATGCAATATTGATTTTTAATATACTGTACATAAATATGTTTAATATGGTACATACAAATAAATTAATTTACCCATACATATAATTTAAACTTTTCAAAAGTTATATAGAAACAAATATAGTCATTTATCATATACAAATAATATAGCATATGATTATAATTTTGATACATATGTATACTCAATTAATGTGGGTACCATTATATATATTTATAGACAAATTGATTATCTTAATAAAAACTAAATGTACCAGTTATTTTTAATGTGACAGTTGAGTTTTATTTTTAAGCATATATAGAAATGTAGAAAGAAAATACATCCCTGATTATAACCTCTTAGTTTAAAGAAACTATAGGTTTTTGTGTTGTTGAATGAAGGAGGCAATCAAGTAGAGTCCGTGGCCAAATCCACATGCCTACCTGTTTTGTGTAAAATTTTACTGGGACGCCTATCCTCATTCACTTATAAATTATTTATGGCTGCTTTCTTGCCACCTCTACGAAGTTGAGTAGTTGTCGATGTCATGTTATGGCTCCCAAACTGTAAAATATTTATCTAGTGTCTGATCTGTTACAGTGAATGTCCTCTAATCACTATCATATTGATTTTGGAGATTTATTTCCTTGATTGAAATTTATTCTTATAAATTGTCTCAATACAGATGCCAGGAAAGGGTAAGGTAGTTTAACAGATATTAAGATGATAACCCAATTAAATCTCTTAAATGATTAAATAATTAATATAAAGTGAAACTGTGAAAGGGAAGCCTTATACACTTTATGGCTGTCATATCTACATTTGGGCCATATAGTCTTTGACAATCCCTCAAATCTCAGCAAGTAGCACTGAATGTGACCCAAGTCCATGCATAAGTATAGAAGTATAACCAAACTTCTGCTACAGCTACAGAGTGTTGGTTTCGTCCACTGGAGAAGTTTGGCTCACCAGGATTCATACCACTCACTATCTAGTTTTATTAATATTAATAAAAACTTGCAGGGTCTATCTAAATGTACTTAAGCTAAATGATCCTAAACATTATAAACCTACCAATTATTTTACAGTCAAGTGAATGTTTTTCCAGTCTGTAAAATAGAAGAAAATGCTAAACAATTTAAAAGCTAAAAAACATGCTATTCTATCTTATTGAAGAGATACTTTAGGTCATTCATGAATTATTTCTCATAAGGAGACTAAACCCATAGGAGAAAATAAAGCCAATAAAGAATAAATCTAAACTATAAACCATTAAAATTCCTCCAGTTGAAAAATGGCATTTGGAACTCACTCCTTCTTTCAAAATTAGACTCCCTAAAGCTTTAGAGATGCCCCAGGGGCATCATTTACGACTGCCATATTGGATCCGCTCTGCTTATGTATGGCAACCTCCCATGCAGGCCACCTCTCTTTTTTACACTTCAGTCTGTTTTACATTTACATGTGCTGCAGCTGCATCACAGTTCTCAAAGATCGTGAAAGAGGTTGTAAGGCTAAAACTGACGTAGTAATATATTTTCCATTTGAAAATCATAATGTTTCAATCTCAATCTCAGATACTGCAGTGGTACAGTCAATCAAGTAAAAATGTAGTTTGCAAAAATCTTATTTTATAAATATAATTCACTCCAATATGGATTTCAACTCAATCTGAAAAAAGAAACAAAAACCCCAAGTGCTTAAAATTGGATCAATACATAACATCATGTGAAACAGAGAGAAGATTGAAGTGCTCAAGAACAGAATGCTCCTCAGCAGCGAAGATGGTGAGACATCTCACATACTCTGGACATGTTACCTGGAGAGACTGGCCCCTGGAAAAGGGCTTCATGTTTGCTAAAGAAGAAGGAAGCACAAAAATATTACTACCCTCATCAAGATGGATTGACCCTGGCTTCAACATTAAGCTCAAGATAACAAAAACTGATAGGAGGATATAGCTAGGCAGTGTTTCCTTCTGCTCTCTCTATAAAGAAAGTTATGCGTCTGGGTTGTATCCTCTTACCATACTTGTTTAATATATATGCTGTGAAAATCATGAGAGCCTGGCTTATAAGGAGAAGAATGTGGCATGAGAATTGGAGGAAGGCTTATTAACCCCTGCGATAAGTAGAGGAAGGCTTCGAGCACCTGCAACATGCAGATGGCACAACCTAGATTGCTGGAAATGAGGAGGACTTGAAGTATTTGCTGTTGATGATCAAGAACTGCAGTCTATGGTATGGATTACAACTCAATGTCAAGAAGACCAAGATCCTGACAACTGAACTGACGGGTATCAACATGGTAAATGTAGAAACTGAAGTTGCCAAGGATTCCATCTTGCTTGGATCCACAATCGCTACTCATGGAAGCAACTGATGCATTGCATTTGGTAAATCTGCTGCACGAGACCTCTTTAGAGTCTTGAAAAGCGGGGTGTTACCTTGAGGACTAAAGTGTGCCTGACCCATGCAATGGTATTTTTAATTGCCTCATATGCATGTGAAAGTTGGATATGCAATAAGGAAGGCCAAAAAAGAATTGATCCATTTGAACTGTGGTGCTGGTCAAGAATATTGAAAGTACTTGGACTGCCCAAAGGAGAAATAAATATCTGTTGAGGAAGAAATATGGCCAAGAGTGGTCCTTAGAGGCAAGGAAGAAGAGACTTCATCTTACATATTTGTACATATTATCAAAAGAAACAAGTCCCTTGAGAATGACACCAAACTTGGTTAAGTGGAGGAGCATCAATATAAAAGGAAAGTCTTTAGGGAGATGGACGGACACTGTGGCTGAAACAATGGGCTCAAGGGTAGGAACTATTGTGCAGATGGCACAGGGCCGTGCGGTGTAGCATTCTGATGTGTATAGTGGTCACTATGGGTGGTCACTGACTCCATGTACCTAACAGCATACTTGCACTCTCTCTGAGTTAGTGTCAACTTAATGACTCCTAATGATGACAGCATCGATCACTATTTAGAAGACTGTACCTTTGTTATTAACTGGAAAAATATTTCAATTTATTTTTCTTGTGATAATTTCCTCATATCCATCCCAGTTTAATTTTAATATGGTTTGAGAGACAATCCCCTCTGAGATTACAAAAAATAAAAAGTAAACAAAGTATACCTCACTCAGGTGAGAGAGGGACATCTGCTTTTCGCTCCACAAGATTGGGAGTGAATATTCCATGGTTTACAACAAAGATCTTTGTTACTCTTCTTTATTGTATCAGATCAGACAGCCTAAATGCTGAAGGTAAAGGAAAGCCATGATCATGGTCATTCGAAGCCCCTAAACCGCAGAAAGGATCATCAATCAACAAGTAGTCCCTGTCTTTTTTCTGAGAAGCTCAGAACTGGATAAAGAATGCTTAAAATAACACTGGGAAAAGGGAGACAAAAAATATATTTTGACTATTTCTCTCTTAGAGAGCTTTCTGCCTTTATTGGCTTTTAGAAGGGTAACCTTAATTTACATAACGACCCCTCAGTCTCAGTTTCTTGTAATGAAGCTATTTTGAAAAACCTACTGATCTCAATATAAGCTATTTTAGCTCTCAAGTTTATAGGAATGGTCACCTTTCTTTTCAAATTGCCTGATTGGCAGTGCTTCTGTCAGCAGTACTCCCCAGCCTAGACTTTAATGAAATGTTGCGCTTGTCCTCTGAGGCTTAGGATAGCTATTTGGTTATAATTAACTCCGGATTGACCAAAGGCCAGTGAAAGAACAATTTACTCTAAGAAAAGATTATTACAACCATTATTTTGTTCCAAGTACAGCTGCTCTGTTTGGACAAAACTGAAAATACAAATGACTCATCCCACTATGTTAATTTCAAACAACCACGAGGGAATAAGGAAGCATGAAAAGATTGCGCCCCTTCACTGTAGCTATGCAGAAGTGTAAGCTACAAGGGAAAGAAGAAAGAGCATCGTTTTTCAAACTAGTTGCCACCAAATTACACTAAAAAGCAGTTCAGAGAAAGAGGCACCCAACTTCCTTTTTTCCAGATGTAATGCAGCAAACTGTGGTGGGTCTCCTCTCAAAATCCATCCAAAATAAGTTCACTCTGTCAACCTCTACTGCTAGCACTCTTGTAGAAAATTCCATTCTTTCTCAGATTAATGCAGGAGCCTCTCAGCTTCTGCCCTTGATTCTCCTCTATCCCCCAAAGCCATATTATATGAAGCAGCTAAAAACTGAAACTCACTGCTATTGAGTCTATGCTGATTCACAATGACCCTAGAAAACACAGTAGAACTGCCCCTGCGAGTTTCTGAGACTGGACCTATTTATGGGAGTAGAAAGCCCTATATTTCTCAAACCAAGTTTCTAGTGGTTTTGAACTGCTGACCTAGCAATTAGGCAGCCCAATGCGTAACAACCATGCTATCAGGGTTATTTAAGTGACCACTTAATATTAACTCAAAGCAGAGTTCAATTGCTCCTCTGCTCAAAATGAAAGTGAGCCTTTCATTAACCATGGAAGATCTTTGATTGTCAGCAACAGTTAGTTTACAAATCCTACTCTCAGGTCCATGCAGTCTGACCCGGTCCCCCGACTTTTCTCCAAGGAGTCAGACAATGTTCTCCTTCAGGCTTCTCTCAGGTGCCATTGAGTCCATGTCAATTCACAGTAATGCCATGTGACCAAGTAAAATTACCCTATAGAGCAGCGGTTCTCAACACATTTCCAATGGTCTTAGGAACCGAGACCCTTCTCTATCTGTCTCCAGGCAGGTCCGCCCACATGCAGATACACCCACATACAAGTACTGGGCATGAAGACTGTTACCCATGCTACACCATGCTTCAAGACCAAATTTCTTTTATTTGTCATTAAAAATAAATGTTTCACAATATATAATTACTACAGTGATTATCCCTATGCTTTAAATATGTTCAATTTGTTTAACAATGAAAATACATCCTGTATATAAGATATTTACATTATGATTCATAACAGTATCAAAATTACAGTTATGAAGTAGCAACAAAAATAATTTTATGGTTGGGGGTCTGTATCAAACATGAGGACCTGTATTAAAGGGTCATGGCATTAGAAAGATCGAGAACCCCTGCACTAGAATGATCTTAGCTGCAATCAAATGATCTCCAGTTTTTGCTTCTACCGAATGAATGGGTGGGTTCCGTCTGCCAACCAGTTGGTAGGGAGCTGAATAATGAACCATTTCACCATTAGGCCTTTGAGATAGCATCAATGAATATGGTCCTTTGGCCACAATCCTTACATGATGTACTAAAACTGCTGGCCTCTGCGCTGCTGGCTCGAATTCCATTTTGGAGAGAGCTCTCTACTGCACTGACAGTAGATTAGGGGGATGAAGTCTCCACTGCAGCAGAGGGGGTGAACCAAGCCAGCACCCTGTTTCCTTGGGGCTATGGTCTGCTGAAAGATTAAACACCACACCTCAAAATCATTTTCTCTATATAAGAGACACTTCAAAAGCAGGAGCAGAGAGAGAAGTCCCAGGATCACCCATCAGAAGAACAACTACCAAAGGAGTATGTTTGAAATCCCTTTCTAAAGTAGCACAAGCCAAGAGCAAAGACACTAGATACACCAGAAGATATGATGTAGACACCATGGGACTTAGCAAAGAAACCAACCCAACATCAGAGGCTGAAGCAGAGAGATCATGAGAGAGAGAGCAGACACTGAGACTGCGAGGCAGAGCAGCAGGTCAGCTTCTTGGCCGCAAGAGCCAGAGGCCAAGAGATCATGTGGCGAGAGGCTGATACTATAGAGAGAGCTGGCTATTGGCTATGAAGATGCTGCTGTGGACCAATGACCATAACTGTATTGTTTGCTGATCCTGACTTGGGATTACCTCCCAATTCCCCTAATACACAATTGTGGGTCCTATGTGTGACTTCTGCCTCAGCATGAAACGCAGCATGAACGTAGAGTGTCATGGCAGGAATGGTCCGTGTCAGCATAGGATAGAGAAGGACGGAAGGTCGAGGCATGGCTGACGTCTGCCTCATGTCAACAGGCAGGCCAGGGGTCAGGTGGGACCTCCTCCATGCCTTTTGAGCAGCTTTCTCTCCTGACCACACACCTTGTTTAAAACTACAGCCCGACCTGCCAACATTTTATTTTTCGTATATAAGTTATCACTTTCTAACATCATAAATGTTTTGTTTTCGACCTGTCTTTTCCCATTAAAAAGTATGCTCCAGGAGAACAGGAATATCTGTTTCATTAACTGCTGATTTTCCACCAGTTGGCAAAATAGTATCTAGTAAACAGCCAATAAACATATGTCAAATCCATTAATTAATGTGGTTCTAATGCCCAAGAAAAGCGAGATTCTGCATTTTCAGAAGAAAAAAGCATTTCATGCAAAACCACCCTTCTTAACAGTTCCACCCTCACACTGCTCTGATGGTAAACAAAGCTCAATGCACTTGCCCCCAGTCTTCACAGCAAACTCTACTTGGGGGCCCTAATGGCAGGGCTGTTGCAAATAGAGATACCACATCTTTAGTCTCGTTGACATCTTATTTACCGAAAAGGCACAGCTTTGGCAATTATGAGGAAAACCGTCATCATTTTCTCAAACAAGATGAACCACGAGAACTAGATGGTAGCCAGCTACCATTACTGAACATCTTGACCAAAGCTTCTGTGGAATAACTGGACCAAACGGGAGAAAAGTGTGTACCAGCGTTTCAAATGCTCATAGGCTTCACACTACCTGGAGCCCTTGAAACTGCATGAGATCAAGCTGACCAAAGCAACATGAAATATTAACTAGAAACCTCAGGGGCAAAACGTTCAAGTTCCTGGAGGGGAATGACTCGGCAAAGGAGAATGAGGAAGGTTGCAGACCTGGGGTATGTACTCACTAGCATTGAGGTCAACATGGGGAATTGGTATATACTTTCAACAACAGTAAAAGAAAAGGTTTGCTTCTTATCTTCCACATAATACAAAGGGTTAAAATGGAAGATGGGAAAACACTGAAAGATTTGTTAAGTACCTCCCTTGGGTCAGGCACGGCACTCGGCAGTGGAAATCGAGCTGCAAACAAGAAAATAAAACCATCTCTTCTTGTATCGCCTATCTTGAGGTCACATTCCTAACACCCAAAACCAAACTCTTAAAAAAACACAGAGTGAAAACCCCTAAAGTCATATATAATTGGCCCCTTCTGATCTCATCTCTTGCTACCCCTTTCCCCACTGACTTTAGTCCAACCTCACTGGCCTTGTTGCTGTTAATCAGACTAAAACATTGCACACCTCAAAGCCTTGGCAATGGATCTTCCCTCCGACTAAGACACTCTTCTCCCCGCCGTCCAAGTGCCTGCTGTGGGACAAGGGCTAGAGACCAAGATTTAATAAGGGAAATGATAACCTTAATGCTGCATGAAATGAGGGAAAGGGAGAGGAGTAAAACAAAGAAGGAAGATAAGGAGTGACCGCAAGGCTATAATATAAAAAGCGGAAGTCAGAAAACACAACTCTGAAAAACAGATTATTTTAAGTACGCATACATCTGAAGGAAGGGGGGCTTTAGGCTGAAAGAAGGGCAAGTGAAAACACCCAAGTAAGGAGCCTGCGTAGTGCTTGTAAGAAACAGTAGGCTGGCAGTGTAACCAGAACAGGTGTGCACAAGGAGGAGAGGAATCGGAGACGAGGATGGAGCGGCAGCCACACCATCCAGGGTCTTGAAACACCAAAGAATCCCTGAATGGGCACTAGGTGCCAAGGCAAGGTGTGAACTGGAGAGCAGCAGCAGCAGCTAAATCTAACATCTGTCCAACAGAATCTTAAAATTCAGGACATATCACATTCACATACCACTTAACATCAGAATCCATTTCAGTTAAAAGGTGCACAAAGACAAAGAAAGCACGGCGAGTCAGATAACAGTATGAGCTGTTACAATGGTAAATGGCTAGAAGTGATCAGATTTCCAAGATATTTATAATATAGAACCAAAAAGATGCATTATGACTTGGGTGTGTGACATGAGAGACAAAGAGTTTAAATCTAAGGTTGCTACTTTGTTTGTGTGTTTTCTAAACAATGTAGGGGTTCTCTAGCTAGCACACTTCAGTGCTTGGCTCCTAGCTGAGAAGCTAACGATTCATTTCCCCTCAGAGATACCAGCGAAGACAGGGCTAGCGATCTACTTCCAAAAGTTCACAACAACGAAAAGCAAACGGAGTCGTATTCTAGTCTACACACACACAGGACCACCGTGAGAATGAATCACCAGACAGCAGCCAGCAAGAACACCAAACAACTTTTGCAGGAATGGATCTGCCCTGTTCTGAGATAGGCAAAACTTCAGAAGGAAAAAGAAAGTGATTTACAATGTGTACCTCAAATTTGAACATGGTAATTTTCATATACGCTTTAGACACTCAAACAGATGCCAAATAGTACAAAGTAGACATCTGAAATTGAGAGCGAACTCAATTGGAAAGATCAAATTTGGGAGTTGTTAGCTATCAGCAGATAGTAATTAAAGAAGCTAGGTGAAGTCAATAAGTGACTAAAGTTGGTAGTTAAGAAAAGAGCTACGCAACTTGAGACCCGGACACTTCGAGAGAAAATGTGAAGAGAGACGGAAAGGAAAGTAAATACATAGGAAGAGAATTCCCAATGAGCAGCAGGAGGGATGGCGGGCAGGGAAGAGAAATGTGTTGTCTGAAAAGACAAGTGAAAAAAAAGTATCTTAAGGAGTTGAGAGAACAACTGTGTCAGAATCTGCTGGCAGTTCAAGATGAAAACTGGGAATTGACCACTGAAGTTCACAATGGAGAGGCATTCTTGCACTTGACAAGCACAGTTTTAGTGGCGTGTAGGGGGCAAAAGCCTGGTGTTAAGTGCATTCAAAAGACAAAGGAGAGAGAAAAATTGGAGTCAGTACAGACAGCTAACCTCTTAAAGCAGTTTGGCTATAAAAGTAAGGAGAGAAATTGTCCAGTGGCTGGAATGAGTGGGAGTGGAAGTGTGTGGGTCTGTGTGTTTAAGTGAAGAGAAACAGTTCCCCATTTTTAGTGCCAACAGAAAAGGACCCAATAAAAGGGGAAAATCAAGGATTTAGGGCAGGGACAGAACTCCGAGAGATGTCTGGGAGCAGGCGAGCGAGGCTGGGCTCGGGTGATCCTGAGAGAAGGTCCCATCACTGGCGTGGCATCATTAAAGCCATGGGAATAGGGGGGGGGGGGGAGAATACAGAGCATGAGACTTTAGCAATGATTCAAGTCAACATAGTGGAGCCAGTCCGTTCTCTCACTTCACTGCAGAGCTGTCAGGACCGGATACTGCTGCTGGAGTCTGTAAACAACGCCTTGGGGGGCTCCTTACAAACACACCCGAGCAAGTTAAGCACTTTCTGAAATTGCATGTAGTTTCAGGAGGAGAAGCACTCTTTCACAAGACTAATACTAAATTAATGAAAATATGTTTGGGCACAAACCCAACGTTGTAAAGGCCAGACACTCTTAAAAACGAACGCATAGGGGAGGGTGGTAAGCAAACTGAACATCAAACAATGCTGGCAAGCTGCACAGTCATAAAAATCAACTAGGTTTTAGGTTCCTAATGGAAGAGACCATTTATTATCATCGCTGAGGACAACGTTATCTGGTCACTACTCAATAAATACTAGTTGAATTAGTTAATTCAATTCTGTAGTGTTGCATTACATGCTCCTCTCAATGAACTCATGGTTTGCTGGTTTATAGCCGTAATAATCTCATGCAGCGTCCCCACTAAAATGCATTGTTTTCATTGATTTCTCTCATTGTCACAGTGCTATTTTTTGGCTTTGCATTTTTAGTGTAGTCTTGGAAATGTACACTATGCGGTAAATGCAAAATATCTTAACAAGGACTGCTAAATGATCATATTATAATTAATGAAGGGAAAATTGCCTTGCTGGATTGTTGTAAAATGGCTGATAAATCCTGAAGTGACTTGGATTTGGTATTGTTTTAGCATAAGGCAGTGGGGGTAGGAAACGCATAAAAATATTTGCCATTGAAATTAATGGGAACTGCCTTTCTTTTTCCTTAGAAAAATCACCCTATGAAGGACTTTGACGAAATAAATTAGCTCCATGAGGCAGGAGGCGTCTACATTTACTTGATTCCAAATGGGGAGCAAAGATAGTCATTTGCACAAAAGTATTTCCCGGTGGTACTTAGAAAACTGAAACGAGATGGACTGCCTCACCTGTTTCCCTGAGAGCCCACCGAGACAGCTTATGTTAGTTTCCACCAATAACCCACTAGATTAAATAGCTCTATTGTAAGTTTGAAGAGCTCTAGTTGAAATAAAGTGTTTTGAGGATGAAGTCAGAATTAGACTAGGCTATACAGACCTCCCAGAAATTTTATTCCCCCCGACAAAAAAAGTGTTACTTGATCAACTTAAGAAAACACACACCCCCATATACTCAAATATAAGCCGACCCGAATATCAGCTGAGGCACATAATTTTATCATAAAAACTGCATTAAAAATGTGCTGACATATTATTATATCTGCAGGTCCACCTAGATAAGATAGGCGGGACAAACAATGTAAGAAGAAAATAACGGGACCAAAGGTCCCAGAGGGAAATGAGAGTGTGAGAGGTGGGGGAAAGGAGGAGGTATTGGCCAACTCAGGGACAAGGGAACAAGGAGTGGTTCAAAACCAGTGCCAGGGAGGGGATGGGAGGACTGGTAGGGAGTGACCAAGGGCAAGGTACTGAGAGGAATTACTGAAACCAGAAAGAAGGCTGAACATGGTAGTGGGACAGGAGGAAGGCGTAAGGAAATAGAGGGAAGGAGTAGGAGGAAAAGGGCATACCCAGAAGCCTAAATACAGACATGTACATATGTAAATATATTTATGATTATGGGGGAAATAGACCTATGTGCATATATTTATAGGTTTAGTAGTAAGGTAGCAGGTGGACATTTGGCCTCCTCACGTGCATTCCCTTAATACAAGAGCACCTTGCTCAGCTAAATGGTCATTTCATGATTCCCACCTTCCCAGCATGATCGCTAAAGATAGACGTATGCATAAGCAAATGTGGTGGGAAAAGCTGATGGTGCCTGGCTATCAAAAGATACAGCATCTGGGGTCTTAAAGGCTAGAAGACAAATAAGCGGTCATCTAGCTCGGAAGCCACAAAGCCCACAGAGAAGAAGCACACAAGCCTATGTGAACACGAGGTATTGAAGGGATCAGGTAGCAGACACCAAAGAACAAAAACCATCATTGTGTGATCACCTTCCCCACATAAACGCTGAAGATGAATGTGTGCATAAGCAAGTGTGGTGAAGAAGGCTGATGGTGTCCGGCTATCGAGAGATATAGTGTCTGGGGTCTTAAAGACTTGAAAGTAAACTAGCGGCCATCTAGCCCAGAAGCAACAAAGCCCACATGGAAGCAGCACACCAACATGTGTGATCATGAAGGGCCGAGGGGACCAGGTTTCAAGCAACAAAGACAGGTGGGGAAAAAATCATATCATTGTGAAGGAGATGAGCATGTGACGGGGACCCAATGCCCATCTGAGGACAACTGGACATCCCTTGCAGAGGGGTAGTGGGGAGGAGATGAGTCACTCAGTGTTCACTGTAGCAATAATGAAACTTTCCTCTAGTTCTTAAATGCTCCCTCTTCCCAACTATCATGAGCCAAATTCTACCTTGCAGACCTGGTTAGACCAGAGGATGCACAGTGGTACAGATGGGATCTGGAAACACAGGGAATCCAGGACAGATGAACCCCTCAGGACCATTGGTGAGAGTGGCCATACCAGGAGGGATGGGGGTTAAAAACGGGGAACCGATCACAAGGATCTACATATAACTTCCTCCCTGGGGGATGGGCAACAGAAGAGTGGGTGAAGGGAGACACTGGGCAGTGTAAGATAGGATAAAATAATAATTTATAAATTATTAAGGGTTCATGAGGGAGAGGGGGGCAGGGAGGGATTGGGAGGGAAAAAAGGAAAATGAGTTGCTGATTCCAGGAACCCAAATGGAAAGCGAATTTTGAGAATGATGAGGGCAACGAATGTATAAGTGTGCTTTGCACAATTGATGTATGTATGGATTGTGATAAGAGTTATATGAGCCCCAATAAAATTATTTTTTTTAATGTGCTGAAAAACTCGGCTTATACACAAGTATATATGGTAAATGGTATTCAGTATTTGTACATTCCAATAACTAAGCAAAAGCAGAAAAAATATATACAGAGGAAGAAAAAACACACTGAAAGGATCACAAATAATCACTATAATATGCATAATCAAGTATTATAAATCTATTACCTCCAATTAAAAACAACAATACAGCCACTGATACAGGGAGAAGACCCAATCACAGAGTAAGTATGGAACTGTAACCACGCTACCGGATGAGAGACAGTAAGCGTGCCCACCTTCAAGGAGAAGGACTGTCGTTGTCATCAGTGCTGTCAGCATGAAGACATAGATACATCTGTGACAACTTGAGAAACTACACAAGCTAACCTCTCTCATTTACAAAAATTCAAAAGGTACTATATCTCATAATTTGTCTATTATAGGAAAGTAAATCGATCAACATACTATATAAAACCAAATGTATAAAGTGAAATCTATGAGCTTTCCCTAGTACACAACATGAAAACTGATCTCCCATCTACTTCTATCTCTTCTTCTCATTCAATTCCCCTCTCTTTTTCTGGACTTAAGTAAAATGAAGGCTGCTTTTAATAGGTATTTCATGTTCTGGATATATAGTACAATGAGTCACTGTTCATAGCCTGGCTAGCAGGTAATTGTACCGTACATTTGTACCGTACACGTTGGTACTTAATTACATCCCATATTGTGTAAGTCTCTAATTCACACATTCCTATAAATATCTCATTGCTTCCTCATCAAAACCACAATCTCCCTGAAGGCAGATATTCTTGTTACAAAATACCAGTTCCTCCTCTAAGATGGCACCTCTGTGCCAGGTGGGTAATGGATCTTCATAAAAGCATAAAGTGTTGAAAAGAAGTAATCGAGCATACGCTTTAGAGAACTTCTTGATATACAGATTTTGAGCAGTACCAAAAGGAAACTGAAAACTATCAGTCTATAATTAATTGAAATTTAAACAGGGTGAATAACAAAATATTCCAATAAAATTCTGACTCACTTTATCTATCACTGAATTAATTATGAAATGTCCATGAAGAAATCACACTTGAAATACTCAAATATATCTTCGGAGATAAAATTAGGAGCTATCATATGTGTACTTTTAGCTAGTTAAGTTTCCAGTTTTTCTATAAAGAACATGTATTGCCTTTAAGGAACTAAAACAACAATAACAACAAAGGAAAAAGTCTTGTATTATTCCTGAGAACAGATCATGGAGTTTGAAATTCCAGATCCAAGTGTGTAATCTGAGTACTTTACTTCATCACCAAATGCCTAGTTTTCTTCATCTGGAAAATGAGAATATAAGAGGGACTATCTCCTAAGGCCATAGTAAAACACTAAATGGGTCAAAATCTTCCATGTCCTAAGGAGTGACTCATATATAGTAAAAGTGATATAAGTATTTGTTGTTGTTATTTTTAGTATGTCTTTGGGATAGGAGGAAAGAGGACAATTTCATTCTTCAAATTTCTACAACACATCCTTTTAAGAAGCACTCCATGCCTCTGAGGGTTCTCATGAAGATAAAATATAAATAAGATAGCTTGCTGTATTGTATCAAGTAGATGATACACTTTTAATTATAATTGAACAGCTAGAAATAGAAAAGATCTGCCAATCTCATATAAATAGATTACCTACAGATAGGTTAATTATCAAATTTAGAGATTTAAAACCAAATCCTCACATGGTGAACACCAATTACATAATTCTCCTCTGGGGTCTCTCCTGGATAAACCGCATGAGGAGAAAATTCAAACCCTTGGGGGTATGTTAACAGATGAGACCACAATAGAAAAACAGACTGCTCAGTACTACAATTGAAAAAGAACTTGGGAAAGAAGGAAAAGAGAGGAGAGAAGGCATTGCAGAGTTTATAATCGAGAAATAAAAATTACTTTTAAGATTTTTAAAATTTTAATATTTATTAATAGAAATTTTTATTTTAAGGTCATTGGTCATATAATACCCTTACATGCACATTTCGCCTCCATAGCTTAAGTAAAATCAGGTCAACTAGTAGTTTATTATTGGCTCAATTGGTCTAAAATTTGACTTTCTAATGGAAAGTAGCAAGCTCCTTATTCCTCTGGGATTTGGTTGGGGAAAGCAAGTTAAGGCAGCTCTCAGCTCTCAGCTCTGCAGAAGCAGCCTTTGTCCACCAGAGATAAGTGTTATCAGAACATAAGCCTTTCTTCCCCTCCTCCTCTTAGAAAATCACTGGGAATTCCTAGAAACCCATTGTCTATAGCCATGCCCCACATCCATTGTCTCTTCAACACATCTATCAGGTATTTGTTGCCAACATCCCCTGCAACTTGTCAAAGTCACTGTGACAGGTAAGTCGCGCCTCATCTTGGCTGGGTCAGGATTCTCAATACGTTCCCAGTAATCCTCCACGATGTGATCTAACACAGCACAACAATTCCCATCTTGGGGTCTGCTTGTGAGTAGACAAGCACAGGTGAGAACATAAAGGCGGGATGCAACCTCCTGACTTAGGTCACAGCCCTCATGCAATGGGAAGGAGGTTTCTTTGGGGAATGTGTCCTACTACTCATGTACTGGTCAGTTGAGGCTGTGGGAAACTGCCTCGCTTTTTGATGGTGGGGATCCTACATCTGGCTCATCAACCCCTGGGGTTCTTTGGACTTCAACCAAAGACCCACTATCTACATTAATGACCCTCGACGTCACCAATAGTTTGCCATTTGGCCTTCTGTGCATGGATTTTATGAACTCTGCAGCCACAAGCCTGACCTCGGACCTCAAACTCATCCTCCTCTGTAGTCATTGACCTTTCTGTCTTCTTTCTTTCTGTGTAATCAGTCACTATAGTTAGGCAAGTCAGGAGAAGCCCCCAGCTTAACATCTGATCCATGCACTTGAGCTAGACTGAACTTACCCATGTCTACAATTGTATGAGGCATTGTCTTGATATCAATTTATCTCTTTATAAGTGTCCCTAGTTTTGCTTCTTTATCTGTAACACAGTCAGTAATTACCTTAACGTTGCTAAAGTTAATTCTCAGTCAGTCCGCCTGTAACATGACGTGTCAGAATTGTCTGCTCCTATTTGAGATACTCTCTAGACATTGTCTATTCCTGGTTTCCTCAGCACCTCTATTAGCAGCTTTGCAGTTGCTGGAATCCACTCAAGGGCATGTAGATGATAGCCTCAGATGACTGATCTCTGTCAGTGCTGCCTTGTCCCATTCTCTTTTCTACCTTCTTTCACCACCAGGGTGAGTGCACGAAGCTTCACATTTCATTAGATACTGACAAATGTATATCTCAAGCCAAACCACTCAGTCAACTCCAGTTTCAAATCCAACATCTGTTTAAATTTCTAGCAGATATAAAATGTCTACCTAAATGTTTAATAGATATGTCAGTCTCTAAGTGATCTCCTTCTTGGACAGACGATCTTTTGTCTCAGCAAATGGAAATTCCACCCTTCTCATTCTTCAGCCCTGGTGCCAAAGTGACTTGCTTGTGGAGCTAACCACAAAATCAGCAGTTCTAATCCATCACCCACACTGAGGAGAAAGGATGACGTTTTCTGCTCCCACAAAGGTTTACAGCCTCAGACACCCAAAGGGACAGTTACACTCTATCCTACAGAGTCACTGAATTGGAATTGACTCAGGGTCAGTGAGTTTATTGATATATTTATGGTTCTTTCCTCAAAACCTTAGAGTTGGTGCCTTGATTTCTCTCTCTTTCACACCTCATACATCTTCGTCAACAAATTCCAAATGGTTCTGCTACCAACCAGAATTGTTCTACTCCTGTCTATGCCACTGTTAACAGCCTACACTAAGTGGCCATCATTTTGGGCCTGAATTTTAACTGCTTTTCATGCCTCTGCCCTTTCCACCTACAACAAAGTTCTTTTATGTGAACCACTGCTGACATTTTCAGATGAACAGTTGGCCTCACGATGTAAAATGTTTAGCAGCACCTCTGGCTTCTAAATGTCAATATCATCTCTCCGCATTTGGGACCATTGCAAATGTCCCCAAAACCTCCGAATGTTTTGGTTTTTGGATGGGGCAACAAATTTACCCATGATTAAGAACCAATACTATATAGCATGTCTTATCCAAGCCATGGGTCACCTCAAATACACATGAAAGTTGGATAGTGAATAAAGCCACAGAAGAATCGATGCAATTGAACAATGGTGCTGGCAAACAATATGGAAAGTACCATGAGCTGCCAGAAGAACAAACAAAGTTCTCTTCTAAGAGATGGACAGCAATGATGACTGTGTCCCATTTGGGGGATCAAATAACAAAACTGTAGTAAGCAGAAACATTTGATGGTGTAAGATATGGCAATTTAATAATAATAATATATAATAAGGTTTCCTGGGGGGTAGGGAGGGCTAAGGAGGGGATAAAGGGGATCTGATATCAACAAGTTCACGGAGAACATGTTTTGAAAATGATGGTGGCAGCAACTGTACAAATATGCTTGATCTAATTGAAATATAAATTTTTATAATATCTATAAGAGCTACCAATTTTTAAAAAAATAGAATACAGCTAGAATGCTGCTCAGAAGTGTGTGAGGCAAGACTTCATCTCATGTACTTTGGACATGCTACCAGGAGAGATTAACCCATGCCAAAGGAAATTATGTTTAATAGAGGGTCAAAGAAAAGGAGGAAGACCCCCCCAACATCATGGACTGACATAGTGTCTGTAACAACGGGCTCAAAAATAATAAATGATGGCGAGGATGACATAGGAATGGGCCGTGATTCACTTTGTTGACCAGTAGAATAAAATAACGAGGGAGGTGCTCTCAGCCATCCAAACAGATGAGTTTGAAAATGTTTCCAAGAATGGAATCACAGATTTGACTAATGTATTAAGTATAATGGATAATACTTTGAAGGTTAAAAGGTTGTTTTGTAAAAAAATTTAAATGCATAGCTTAGAAAAAAAAAACCTGGGTTATTTTTGGATACCCGCTTGAATGTTGTCATCAAGTCGGTGCTGCACAGTAACCCTATGCACATCGGAACAAAGCACTCGTCTCCATCCCAGCGTCACGCCTGTCCTTCACTTTGAGCTCACTGTTGCAGTCACTGCCAATCCCTCTCTCTCATTGAGGGCCTTCCTTCTTTACATTGCTGCTCCACTTTACCAAGCATGATGGACTTCTCCAGGGACCGGTCTCTGCTGATAATAAGTTCCAAGTATGTGAGACAAGGTCTTACCATCTTTCCTCTAAAGAGCGTCTGGCCGTCCTTCACCAAGATAGACCAGTTTGCTCTTTTGGCAGTCCGTGGGACTTTCATTCTTCTTTGCCAACACCGTAGCTCAAATGCAGAGAATCTTCTTCTGCTTCCTTATCCAATATCCAACTTTCACACGCACAAAAAGTCACTGAAATACCATGGTTTCTGTCCGCTGTACCTCAGTCCTCAAAGTGACCTTCTTACTTTCCAATACTTGAAAGAAATTTTATGCAACAGATTTACATTTCTTGAGTGCTGTTTCCATGAGTGTTGATGATGAATCCCAGCAAGACGAAATGCTTGCCAACTACAATCTTTCTGTTTTTCCTGATGTTGCCTATTAGTCCAGTTTTGAGAATCTTGGTTTTCTTTACATTGAGTTGTAATCCATACTGAGGCTGAAATCCTTGATTTTTAACAACTAGAGCTTTAAGTCCTCCTGTCTTTCAGCCAGCAAGGTGTGTCATCTGTATATTGAAGGTTGTTAATAAGCCTGCCTCCCAATCCTGATGCTGAGTTCTTCACATAATCCCGTTTCTCTGATGATTTGCTGTGCAAACAAATTGAGTAAGTAGGACAAGAGGATTCAATTCTGACACACGCTTTTACTGAATTTTAAACCAAGTAGTAGTCCCTTGCTCTGTGCACACAATGTCCTCTGGATCCATGTACAGGTTTCACATGAGCATAATAGGTAGTTCCTGTTCTTCTCAAGGTAATCCATAGTTTGCAGTGATTCATACAGTGGAATCCCTTCACATAGTGAATGAAACACGCTGCACAACAGCTGGTCTTCTCTGTGTTAAGCCAAATCCATCTGATTTCAGCAATGATATCTTTTGTTCAATATCCTCTATTGAATCTGGCCTGAACCTCTGGCAGCTCCAAATCAATGAACTACTGCAACTGTTGTTTACTACTTCAGCAAAATATTGCTTGCATCTGATATCAAGGATAATTTTCTTATTCTGTTGAGTCACATTTATTTGGAATGATTATAAATATGGATTTCTTCCAGTCAGTTGACAAAGCAGCCATCTTCCAAATTTCTAGAGGAGTGCTACCAGTGGTTCATCACTTTGTTGAAACATTTCAATTGATATTCTATCGATTCCTGAAACCTTGTTTTTGGCTAATACTTTCAGGACAGCTTGGATCTATTCCTTCAGTGTCATTAGTTCTTAGTCACATGCTACATCTTGAAATGGACAAATGTTGATTAGTGTGGTTCAATGACTGTGTATTCCTTCTTTCAATGCTTTCTCCATCATTCAATATTTTGCAGATAGAATCTTTCAAGATTGAAACTGAAGGCTTGACTTTTTTAATAATGAGTTATTTCAGTTAAAGATATGCCAACTATGTTCTTTCTTTTTGGTGTTCTAACTCTAAGTCTTTGCACATTTAATCATAATAATTTATTTTGTCTTCTCAAGCTGTCCTTTGAAATTTTCTGTTCATCTCTTTGTGTCCATCATTTCTTCCATGTATTGGGCTAATTTTTCTACTACCCTAAGTCCTTTGCTCAAAAACCATTTTCCCAATGGTGTCTTCTGTGATTTCCCATTTAAAAACCTCAACACCTTATTAGACATAACCAAACACTTATTAGCAATGGTTAGGGTGACATAGGTAATTCATGAAGGCGATGTTCTAAGGCCTACTTTGGTGAGTAGAGATTGAGGCCTGAAAAACTCATGTGGCCATCTAGGGTACAATTACTGGTCTCCTTTGCTCCCCCACTGGGAGGAGAGAAGACTGATAAAAATAGAAACTCTCATGGAAACAATTAGTCTAATAGTTGTATGGGGCATGCACACATCAGCCTTCACATCCATGAAACACAAAGCACTAGGTGGCGCCTGGCTACCACTTCCACCTGCTATGGAAAGGCTTACACAGAAGGCTCGGGTAGAGCAGAGGAGAATACAGTACAGATTCCAGAATCACAAAAGAGACCGGGCTCACAGGCTGGAGAGAGACTGGTGGCACCCTGAAGTCTATGATCCTTAGTCACTCCTCAGGTCTGTAACTGGACTCACCCTTGTAGTTCACGTTTCAGTCACACATCAGACAGGTCTCAAAGAGGGATAACAGCGCTAGTGTGGTAGGCACACCTGAGTATAATCAACCAATTAAGACCCAAAGGGCAGCATTTCCCCAAGGACAAATTTCAGAGCATTCGAAAAGAAGCATGGATGGGAACGGGTAACAGAAAGGAAGTACATATGTGATGGTACATGAGATGAAACAAAATGTGTTTAATTGTTGAAAAAAACTGATGATCTGCTCTGTAAACCGTCACCCAATTCACAACAAAATCAATTTACAAAAAGAAAAAAGTAAAACAAGTAAAAATATGAGCTTCATCTACAGTGCCACACACACACACTTTCTATTCATCCTTTCTGCCTTTGCTAACCCCAAGGTCAGCAGTTCAAAATCACCAGCCACTCCATGGGAAAAAGATGAGGTTTTCCATTCCTGTAAGGAGCTCCAGTCTGGGAAACCCACAGGGGCATTCTACCCTATCCTACAAGGTCGCTGTGAGTCTGCATCAATCTTATGGCATTGAGTTGTTTTTGTTTTGTCTTTTAATCTTAGCTGATAGGCTATATATTTTACTTAATGATTTAACTTGCCTCAAATTAATAGGTTTTAAATATTAGTATAGAATGAAGTTTTGTATTTTTTATCCACAACTCTATGGCTATCAGAAAGTTAAGTGTCTACAACAGGTGAGTGACCCAACGAACACCTGCAGAGGAAATGAGAGGAGGAGGAAAGGTCGAAGAGAGGGCAGGAAGGGAAGATAGGTAAGGGAAGAGAGGATGGGTGAAATAGACTCTATAGTAAGACAGCCACAGCGAATACCCAAAACGAGTCTGCCTGGGTCATTCATAAAAACCGAGTTGATTCCAAAATATTCCTTTTTTGAAAATACAATTCACAATGTATAACAAAAGCTAAGACCTTGTCAAACTACTTCTGCTTTTACCAAACTTTATGTAGGATTTTATATAGAAAATGTACTTATAATGTCATTAACAGACATATGAAAATATCTATAGAATGCATAGAAACTGAGAGAAATTTTACAAAGCACATGGGCTGTGATATCTTCCCAAGATAACACTGACTATGCCGGGGTAAAGTCAAATCATTCCATGCCATACACCCTAAAGTATGTTAGCGAGTCACCATCACAGTGAACAGCGTCCATTTCTACAGAGAAAGCGTACATGGTTCGGCTGGGAGTGAAGCAGAGGAGCAGAAATGCTCCCTGCTGCAAGCTGACAGTTACATGGGACCCCTGAAGTTTTAAATTGAGTTCCTCTGCTAATTACCGGCCTGAAAGAGACAAAGAATGATCCACATTTTATTCTCTGCTGAACTTGCAACAAGCACTCGTGAATGGGACATTAGGGTCAAGCTGGGAAGCTCCAGTTTGTTTGACCGAGTACAGAGCATGGTGTCACCTCCCGCGCAAATAAGGTCAGGTACACCTCCCTGCCTTGGGTTCCCACCAGGGAGATGTCAGTGTAACCGGGGCTAACTGAGGACTTGAGAGAGAGGATAAAACAAAAACGCAAACAAAACAGAAAACAAAAAATCACGTTGCCTATGGATTTGAAGTTATTTATGTTTTAAAATGAATTCAAATATGTACAATCTCATTCTTTTCCATCACATGCTACACCTAGTGGTAAGAGTGTCAACTATTCTGTCTATTTTCTAAACAGCTCATTGTATGACCAGTAAAGCTACACAGCAGGCAGGTACTTTAATGAAACAGGCCTATTCTCTGGGGACAAGAACCTGTGGTTGAAACGCTAGCACTGTGATCATGAAAGCACTTTGTTCTTGCCAATGAGCAATACTTTTGATGTGGATCCTGATCAAAAATCCCCTTGGGAAGGAAAAACGTGTAGCGGTGGGGAGGGGTGAACAAAGGAGTGTTGTGATGTGAGATTTCAAAACAGATTTTCTCAGAAGAAAAAATACCTTCAGCATTCAAAATGGGTATGCATTCTACCTTTCTGGAAAGTCATAGAATGACGTTGCCAAAGCAGCCTCATTGAAGTTAAAGTAATAAAAGTAATTAATTTATTCATTCAACCAACAGTGTTGAGTATACTACTTTCGTGCATGGAAGAAACATAAGAACACTCGAGAACACAATCCCATGACCAGTGCAATTCCTTTCTCTCTTCTCTTTATTTAACTTACTATAACTCGGCATCCAACATGTGGCTGAATGAAAAAAACCGAGGGGCAGCTTACACACTGTAGCCCGGCATGTGAGAGTTAGGAAACAAGCACTAATCAATGGGCACCTCCTCATAGTGTCACAGTGAAGACTTTGGGGAATCACAGAGAATGTGTTTGACATCCCAGCTCCTTCATTTAATGGCTGTCTGCAGGAATAGGAAACTTCATGGTCTCAATTTCCTTAATATAAAAAATAATCGTGTAGCAGTGCCTACTGTACACGGTAGTTAAGAACATGAAATGTGACACTGCCAAGAACCTTTTATGCATGTTTTTAACAAAGTAGAATTATTTTGGCTATCTTTTAAAATGCTAAACCTACATCAGTTCTTAAATAATTATACACATACTTTGTGGCAAGAATCCAGAAGCACCAAACTTTATTTTACCTCTTGTGAAATCATAGCCTCTAAAAATATAACCCTTAGACTGTTCATGCGTCCTAAGCATCTTAACCAATAAACTCCACCTTCAAGGAGCCCTTCTGAAAAAATAAACAAGAAAATTCTTACCGAGTTTTGGCAAAGAATAGGGCACTTTAAAGTAGTCTTCATAAAACTCAATTAGTCTCTTTGTTATATGGAGGGCGTAGTGCCCGGATCCTCTTCTGATGGCGTCGGGTCTTGCATACAACCGCACCTAAAACATATGCAGACGCAGCACTTTAGCCTTTTGGTCTCAAGTTGTATCTATCGTGCAAATATGAACCTACACAAATTACTTCAAGGACTACAAAAATTAAACAATATCCTTTGTCCATTATATCAAGGCACTTTGTAATTGAAAGAATCAAACTACAACAATTGAAGTAACCAAGGTGAGCAAGTTACAATTTCCTCCCTTTGCAAGACGACAAAGAGAACAATTCTATACCTTGCTTCAAAATAAATATTCAAAGTGATCACTTATGTGCGCCTGTTAGAGATTTGAAGGTATGGTGGATTAATATAATGGGTCCCTAACGATGCTGAAAATAGTCAGGATACGGTGGCTCAGCAGGAGAGAAAATTCATGGGTTGTTAAAGACATATTATAACAAACTTTGAAAGTATTACTGAGCAGGGCAGAAATATAATTTATGCCCCCTTCTTTTCTTTGGAAAAAACCTGTCTTGTTCCCAATCTGCAAACCAGGGATAGAAAATTCTTGCCTGGACATCAACAATCCTCATTCTGGTGGGCACTCTGCAAGTGCTCCTGGCTCAAACCCAGCTGAACATCATTCATATTCCAGCACAATCTGGACCCTTAATATGGATTTTAAATCAAGCATTGTATATTATCTAGTCCTCAGCCAAGAAGGATCCTAAGGCAAGTAACATAAAACTGAACAAAACTAACAATTGTACAGAAAAGGCTAAAATGAGATTAGTTTCCATAAAGCTTTCATAAAGCTATCCAGCATCCTTCTTTCCAAAGGCTAAGTCTATTTTTCACAGATGTGGTCCCTAATCCTCATATCAATTGTGTGAATAAGAAATGTGTATTTTGTACAGCAGTGGAGAGCAGTGTCCTGGGAGTTGGATTTTAGTCCAACTCTGCCACTAAGAACGTGGGATGCTGGTGAGCAAATTACTTAACCTGCTTGGGTCTCAAATGTTCTCATTTATAAAATAAAGGTGTTTGCCACCAGATAGTTCTACAGTGTTTTTCAATTCTAAAACACCTATTCCCAATCCCATTTTACAGATAAAAGGATTTATTTTCTTACTGGTGATTTTCCCAAATCAGTATAAAATATTTTATTTAGTATATGTAAATGGATATTTATGTTCATAAAGACTACAAAGGAAAACTGTAGTCCATGTGTAATGGTTAGATCTTATACTAACTTGGTACTTTTGTGGAGGCAGGGGTGGAGTCAAACCTGTCAATCATGTAGTCGCCTAGTGACGCCTCCTTGGGGGCGTGGCTTTTTATAAGCGAACAGCAAGAACTTCTTTCTCAAGCCCGCCGCCTTCCCTGCTTGCCAAGATTGTGTCTGCCTCTAGCGTCAGCCCCATGTGGACTGCAGACCCTGCATGTTTCAACACCCTGCCATTTCCCACCAACCCTGGATCCACAGGACTCTGCGCCCACCTGTGATCCCCCTGCTTCCGCTAAAGGTACTGGTTCTGTTTCATCCGCCTGCCTCAGCTGGGATGCATTCTTGATGTGAAATTGTTTCTTGATATCAAGGGGTTTTTTTTTCTGATTTCAAATCCATAAACAATCTATGTCATTGGTTTTGTTTCTTTAGACACCCTAGCCTACCCCATCGCAATATAACACATGATTGTACAGGTGACTCTTTACCATCTATATTAAAAGGAGAGAGAAGGGAAAACCAAAGCAGCTGCTCTTAAGTCAATTCTGAAGCAGCGGCTCGATATGTCCCAGAGCAGACCCGCTCCATAGAAGTGTATCACGGTAATTCGTCTGGAAGTCGTTCCTCGGGACTTCCTTCAACAGAATTTCTGGGTAGGGGTGAGCCAATCGCAAACTATCTGTACAGTCAAGATATAAGTACAATCTAAAAGCCTAGAAAATCGAGGAAAACACATTTTGACTTTAGCTTGAAAGACCTATAATTCAATACCAGATTTACTGACTAACACATTTCCAACAAAAATGGCTGACAGAAATATAACCTCTTCCATCAATCAATTCCACAAATCAGTCAAGATATCTGCAATGAATTCAATAACAATTAACTACTAAAATGATGAAGCTGCTTCTCATGCAGCAACTAAGTTAGATATAAAATTGGGTCCAGTCACCACAGATTTAGTCGGCAGCGGTAGAAAGCCGACACTCTCAGGAAAGCCCATCTGAAAGAGCAGCACATGCCACTCTTGACACTCGGGGAAATGCAATCATTCTGAGTCCCTGCTGTGCCTGGCATCAACTATTCTGTATACATTCGGTATTTTAGGTGGAATTCCCAAAGATAGGCCACAAGACAAGTAGGGTGTGTGGGTGATCAGGAAAGAGGCGTGCCCAGGAGATACCTCCGAGGGAATAGGCAAAGCAGCATCCAGAAACGTGAGAATCCAAGCGAGGCTGCAATTTCAGGTGAAATCTGGAGCACAGACTGACCCACAAGGGCCTCCATGATCTGGAAAGTGTGTCCTGCGTGATTGGCTGGCTCCCATGAGCCTGGACCAGGCCTCATTGGCTGCTCACTGCTAAGGGCGGGCATAAAACCTCAGGCACTTCCTGTTCTTGAGACAGCTGGGCAAGGAGCTCCCCTGGTCAATTGCTCGTGTTTTGGGACTCTCAGGTGTGAGCAGTTAGGAGTAAAATCACTAAAACGGAGCAATAGGGACATCAAATAGGGAAGGGGATCTAGCCTATACAACAGCAACTGTCATAGAAACTAATTCACTGTCAACAGATATTTAATTAGCACGTGCTCGGTGCCATAATAATCCGAGAAGTGGTGGACTGCTCACAAAAAGGTCAGTGGTTCAAAGCCACCAGCTAACTGAGAGGTCACCACTTCAAACTCACACTTCAGGAGCAGCATGAGGCCATCTGCTTCCATTGAGGTTTACAGCCTCGGAAATTCTAAGGGACACTGCCTGCCTCTCTGTCCCGCAGGGTCACTATGAATCAGAATTACTCAATGGCAGTTGGTTTAGTTTTTTGATTATTTTTAATAGGGATGAAAAAGACTACAGGAGGAGCAGGTGTGCATGTGTGTGTGAGAGATTGAGAGAGAAATGACTCAATGGCAGTGGGTGTTTTGTTCTTTGGGGGGAATTTTGTACCATGGTCAAGGCTAAGTATTTTTTATTTAATGATGAAGAAAACATGGTCTCTAGTTAAATGAGGTACAAAGCATTAAGGTACAAAGATCAGAGATAATATAATCATCATTATTAAAAAGCTTAACATATATTCAGTAATTTAGTATTTGTATTTTTTAGTTACATTATTTTCATATCAACTTGAAGATATGAAAATGTAGGGGTGGAGTCCAGTCTGTCAATCAGGTCACAGCCTGATGATGCCTCCTGTTGGGCATGGTCTTCTCATATGAAGGATCCTGGGCTCGCGCTCGCTCTCTCTCTCTCTCTCACTCTCTCTCTCTCTCTCTCTCTCTCTCGCTCTCGCTCTCGCTCTCGCTCTCGCTCTCTCTCGCTCTCTCTTTTTCTCTTTCCCTCTGCCTTTACCCTCCTGCTGGCAAGCCACTCAGAGACCTTCCAGAGCCCTGTGATGCTTCTACCACCATTTGATCCACAAGACTTGTCACCTACCAGCCTGTGATCTTCCTGCATTTTGCATCATTGCTTGCAGCTGTGTGAGTCTGAAGAGGAATTTATGGACTAAGATCAGACTTACAGACTAGTATTGGACATAAGGACTTTATCAGGACTATACTGGGATATTTTATTTATGCAGAATTACTTCTTGATATAAAGCTCTCTCTTACACATATATGAGTGTCCTTGGAATCCACTCTGTCCAGCAAACACATTGTACAAGTAACATTTTCCTGTGATATAAATGGCAAATGTATCATGAGAAAAATATATAGCTTTCAGAAGGTTTGAAATGAAGTAACTAATAAATTCAAGTTAAAACTATAACTAGGACCACTACAAAATGACAGAGTAAGGGTCACTGATTTTAATCTTAAGCACCATCACCGATTTTGGTAAAAATGCAGCTATTTCTATCAATCAACTCCACCAGTCTGTCAAGCTATCTGCAGGACCAGACAAGAAAAGCATGATTGAGTCAATCTGGTTGTTAAGAATTGATGGAAATGATCCAATTCCAGGTGAGGAAATAAGACATAGAAGCAGTGTCTTCATTTATTCATTCCAACATGTATTGCATGCCTGCTGTGTACCAGGCACTTTACGGGAGCCTACAAATAAAACAAGACCACAGAGTGCGTAGCCCTCGAGGTCTGAAGTTTGAACTCACCAGCCGCTCCAATGGAAAAAAGATAAGTTTTTGGTTCCTGTAAAGATTTACAGCCTTGGAAACCAAAAGTGGCAATTCTGCTCTGTCCTATAAGGTCAGTGTGAGTCAGAATTGACTAGATTCATACCATGCACTTCATAGCAGTGCCTAGATGTTGATAAGTAATGGCATGGATTAAGTTGTGTATCCTCAAAAGATGGGTGAGCTTGGCTGGATCATGATTTCCTGTATTGTGATTTTATTACTCCCCCACTTCGTGATCTTCTATGTATAGCTGAAGCTGGACTAGGTCATGGTGATGAGGATTATGTTATGTTTGTTATGTCACCGAGGCAGGATTCAGTGGGAGGCAACAGCCCTAGTCAAGATAAGGCCCCTCGTCCAGTGTCAGGAGAATCCTCCGGGGAGATAAGAAGAGAGAGAGGACCCTCCCCACCACAGTGAAAGAAAAGCCAGCAGAGTGTGTCTTTTTCACCGGGATCCCTGCCCTGAGAGCCTAGATTCAGGGAAAGAGGGATGTCCATACAGATGGAAATCTCCAAGGAATGCCAAGCCCACAGATGCTGAGGGCAGACAAGGACTTTGTCTTAGAGTCAATAGAGGAAGAAAGCCTTCCCCTAGATCTGGCATTTTGAGTTCTGACTTCTAGCCCTGAAACCATGAGAAAATAAACGAACTTGTCAAAGCCATCCCGGTGCTTAAGCTGTGTTGTAGCACCACTACTCTTCACGGCATCTTAAATGACACACAGATTAACAGCAAAAGGACAATATGAACATCAAAAGGGCATCTTTTGCTTTTCCTCTCATTCCAACAGATCAACTGATTAATCTCTTGTCCAAGGCCAAGTCCTTATTCCATCCCCTTTTACTTGAACAAAGACGTCACTGCCAAAATGCCTTCCCCGTTTCCTGCATCACCAACTGATGCCTGCCTCCTGGATCATTCTCCTCGGTAGGCACATACTCTGTTTTGTCTCCTTTGTTAAAATTAAAAACCGAAAAACCCTTAACCTCTGTTCCTCCAATTATTGTCCCATATTTCCATTCCCTTTTATATCAATGATACTCAAAAGAGTTTCCTATATTATAATAAACAACATAAAATGTAATATGAACCAGCATGAAAGTGGGCATATAATATAGAGACAATTATAAATGGGGTGTTTTGAAACGTATATCCCCTGCTTTTAAGTTGCTCATGAACTACAACCAGGCTTTTTTTTTTTTTTTTTAATTTTAACAATTTATTGGGGCTCATACAATTCTTTTCACAGTTCATTAACCAGGCTTTTATACCCAGAAAACCAACACTAAATCCAATGTCACTGAGTTGATTCCAACTCCATGTTGGGTTTCCAAGGCTGTAAATCTTCAAGGGTGCAGAAAGCCTCAACTTGCCTCCATGAAGCAGTTGATGCGTTTGAAGCCCTGACACTGTGGTTGGTAGTCAGCCCAAAGCACCACCTGGGCCCCCAACAGTCTACCAGAACTAGACGCACCAAAAGTACCCTACTAATGACTTCACAATGCATGCTTGCCCTGTCAGCAGTGCTTGGGACAGGCGATCATGTGTTCCCTTTGAAACACTTTTGTTACTTGACTTCTATTCCCACTTAAGCACTCCCACGTTTGGCTGGCTCCTCCTCTTTCTTCCCTCAATGGTAGAGAGATCCGGATTGCAAGCCATAGGCTTCTTCCACAGGCTGTCTACACTTAAGATCTTGCTAATCATATATCATATCTAGTTTTCAGATATTAAAACTGAAGACTTTCCCTACAATTTCAGATTTGTAAATGCAGCTGCCAACTGATACCTCCACTCAAATATCTATCAGTCATATTAAAACCAAACCTTGATACCTTGATATCTGTCTCTCTCTCTCTCTCTCTCTCTCTCTCTCTCTCTCTCTCTCTCTCTCTCTCTCTCTCTCTCACACACACACACACACACACACACACATCCTGCTTCTCCTATAGTCTGTTTCATCCTGTTTAAAACTAATCCAAAAAACAAAGCAGCCACTGTTGAATCAATTCTGACTCATCGTGACACTGTAGGACAGAGTCAAACTACTTCCAGGATCTCCAAGACTGTGAACTGTACATGCTGACAGAAAAAAAACGCATCTCCTCTGTCCCTGGGAGTAGCAGGTCAGCTCCCACTGCAGACCTGGTGGTCTGCAGCCTGCTGCAGCAGCCACTCGGTCACCGGGGCTCCCTTACAGGTAATACCGCCCTCCACTCACGAAGGCTCTGATGCCGCAGAGTGATAACATTCCTTTGCATTTCAGAAATATCGTTTTAGGGGCCTAAACCTTAGTGAACTGAAGTACAGGGGATGGCTTCAGGCTTCAAAACTCACAAAAATGAGATAAACACTGAAAGGGGAGGCTAGGGGAGTATGGAACATCTACTCATGCATGTTACAGAATAGACTGTAAACTGAAATAAAGAATAGGAATTTAAGGCACAGATATATCAGTTAAAGATTTGAAGCAACAGGGTGGCGTGACTAGAGTTATGTTAAGCGATTACATGAACTGATCCACTGCCGTGGAGCGAACACTGACACAAAGTGAACCAGGGTGGGTTTCTGAGACAATGACTGTTTACGGGAGGAGAAAACCCAGTCTTTCTCTCCTGGAGCTGCTGGTGGTTTTGAACTGCCCACCATGGGATTCTCAAGCCAATATGTAACCACTACACCACAAGGGTTACAAATCTTAGTGTATATGTCTTATAGGGGCTAGGAATGAGTGAAACAAATAAATTGAGACTATGCCAGCAAGACAGATGAAAGAGAACAGTGATTTGATCTAGAGAGAGCAATTGAGAGGCAGAGAAAAGATGGAGCTATTCAACTGCTCTCACTCGCTTTTAAACAAGTCACTGAGATATTGCGCGTGGTGAATTTTAGGACCATTCGCATTGAAAACTAGCCACTCACACATGCACATACCTTACTCTGTTGTACTAAGTGAACCTGGATTGAACTGTGGAGGGAAGAGTTTAAAATATTGCATAACCTTGTGGTTAATCAATAACATTTTGTATAATAATTTACGTGACCGTACATAAACATTTCTATTTGCTTTCTTCTTCTAGAGTAACTAGATTCTACCTCATCATTACAAACAAACTAAATCTTCATAAACCCGTTTATCACTCAAAAGCACTGAAATATAATTTTATTACACCTGCCTATTTGCATTTTCTGACATGCCATGATAAGCGTGAAGCGCTAAAGAGGCAAATTGCTTACTTTTCCCGGAGCAGGCTTTATCTCTCCTTCTAAAAGCTTTTCCGACCACCAATGTCAACCAGGTTGCCACTGAGTCCCATGTGGAGGACAATGCACTAGGAATTTGCAGGGATGGCTTTCTCTCTGACAACTTGTGTCAGCTTAAGAGAGTCAGCAAACTTCTCTGAATCTCGGCTCCTCAGTGTCTTCCCGGAGCAACAATCTAGAATCCCCTTAAGCCTAGGGGACTGATCAGCGATATAAACCTATTGTCTTCCCCTGTGTAGTCCCCATTTACAAGCAGAATAAAAGAAAAGGTTTTTATTTCCTCAGTATAGTTTGGCTATTTTTACATCTTTCACTTCTCTTGAAAATAAACTATCTTGCTCTCGTTCTCTATCTGGTGTCCTTGAGTATTCCTCTTCTATTCCATGAACTTGAGACGGGGAAGACAGAAATAGCTGTAGTAACCAACACAAATGGAAGAGGCGTGTCCTTATGGCTCCAATCCTGTGGTGATGCATCATAAAAAGAGCTAAAGTTTAAGAACTTCAGACTTTTGATCCCTTAAAAAAAAATAAACTCACTCACTGCCACTGAGTTGACGCCGGACTCACAGTGACCTTACAGGACAGGGAAGAACTGCCCCTGTGAGTTCCTGAGACGGTAACTCTTTATAGGATGACATAGCCCCCATCTTTCTGCCAAGGAGTAGATAGTGTTTTTGAACTGCTGACCTTGCAGTTAGCAGCCCACAGTGTACCATCAGGGGTGCTACTGATCCCTTAAAGCACTTCAATGCCCCAAATCAGTGTTCTTTTGGTAGTGTCTCTCCTTAGACCCAGTGGGATTGACTGTGTAGTTTCCTGGACTCTCCATATTTTATGCAAGTTTCATTTATCTGTAGTATTTTCATTTTTTTTATTCCTGAAAAGGGGGGAGGGATGCTAACGACATCCTTTATATAAAAAAAAAAACCAACCCACAAAGAGTAGATACATTTCAGTTATCCCGAGGACTGAGAGTGACTGCCTGGAGGCTATGTTGGGAGGAATCCTAAAACTACATCTGGACCCAGCAGGGGGATCTGTGAAATTCCTGCTGTGCATTTACAGATAAAGGCCGTTGTGGTGGTGCGGGACATATGCATGATCAGGACAGACTAACCTTTCAGGGAGGTGTAAGGGAAGGCAACTCTGCATAGACTTGAATTGATCTGGCCTTTGGTGGTTGTGCGATTTAGAGAAAGGACAGCAAAGGCTGATTAAGAACGTCATCATTTATTTATGTTTATTAATTAATAGTTAATGAGCCTCTATTAACAAATGCACGGCAGCCTGAACCTGTTGAAGAGCCTTTTCTTGTTCTGTGCCTCAATTTTCAAGCTACACTACCTTTGGGACACCTAACCTGTGAACTGTGTCGCTGTACTTTGAGGTCCCTTTAAGACTTGCCTCGCCAGAGGATTGGAATGTACATCTCTGGAGCTGGGGACTGACTGTTGGTGACCTGCCTTGCTGTTGGCTACCTGTGCTGGGATAGCCCACATCGCTCTACAGAGGACTACCTGGTGGCCCTCAAGACTTGAAGGACTGCCAGTGGCTCACAACACTCTCACAGGAGTGAGTTGCACTGAGCTATTCGTACTGATTTATAATTTAACTGTTCATTTCTTGTATTATATATCTATCTGTCTGTATATAATTTAACAGTTCATTTCTTGTGTTATATATCTACCTATCTTTGTAAATATATATATATATAATTATCAGCAATCTGGTTTTGTCTCTCTAGAGAACCCTGTCTAACACAGATGGTCAGGCTGCCATGCGTGTGCTGAGTGTCCAAAGGGAAGCGAGAGAGACGGGTCTCATTTTTGCAGGAGGGCACAGTCTAGCGGGAACAAAGAACTACAAGAACTCATATTGAGAAGCAGAAAGTGGACCTCAGTTACAGGAGCTTTTCAAATATAGCCTCCCTACAGCGGTGGTGATTCAGCAAAACAGGGTAAGTGGACCAGAGGAATCAGGAGAAACACAGTTTCAGATTCTGGGACAGAGTGCTGATACCTTTCTCTGTGGTAAAGATGTAGGGAAAAGTACATACGCAATTGTAACATAATGCAAAAAAGTTCAAGTCCACACTCGCAAGTGCCCAAACAGTATCATCTCAATTTAAAACACTTCATATAGTTTATCACTTCTCTTTATAAAATTCCTAAGTAACAGATAGGGATTTAAGTAATTAATTCACGTGTTATAGATGAAGAAGATGGAGATAGGGTTTTTAATAGTCGCTGAACTTCCCAAAGCATTTCTACTAGACGGCTTTCGTTATTTGTTGTGCTCGAAAATGAACTGTATGAAACAGTGTGTCGTTACACCATACAACAAAGAACAGAATCTACACCAGAAGCACACTTGTTAAATGAAATTTTCTCTGATTTGTCATCTGTAATTTTGTATTTAAATTAAATAAACCTTCTGGCTTGCTGGAGTTATTCTCTGAGAAAATTTTACACTGCAAGAGTATGTTAGGAATTTTGGGAGACAGTAATTACTTCACACCTTTAAAATATCACTATAATAACAATAATAAGTTTACATTTCCTTTCTGCTCTAATGGAAAGCTTAGTCCCTTTAATAACTGCAAAGCGACAATGTACTGTCCCTAAATTCTCAACCAATAAAGCTGAATTAATGCACCTACGTGAATATAATTTGATTTGGGAATTCTTCACAGAAAATACTAAACCGTAACAAGGCCAGGAGAAAGACACAGGTGCTTCAGGTACTAAGCGCAGAGAAATAAATTGATACAACGACAAAAGGAGATAGTAAACAAGAAATAAAACCCAAACATTTTATAGTTTTATGTTTATCTCATTTTAGCTAAGTACAGTGAGTTAATACACACAAACCTGACAGAAACGGGACCAGTGCTAAGCTCAGGAGGCAATAAACTTAAAGAGGTGCCTGGAAGAAGGAGAGGCAGGAGGCCGGCCTGGCAGGAGCAGCCAAGGATCAGGTAACTGACCAGGGCCTGAACACCCCAGTGAAGAGTCTGGAGGCGCTGCCTGGAGAAGCTCGGAGCCAGTTCTCAGTCTAAAGCAGAGTAATGTGATTGAAAGCAACAAAGAGAGACTATGTAGGCAACAGAATTTAAGAGATCTTGAGCCAGGGAGGCTAGAGTATAGAAAATCATGCTATTAAAAGTGAAAAATGTATCCTATAGATTTTCTTCTTCTTTTTTTAAAAATCATTTTACTAGGGGTTCATACAATCCATACATCAATTGTATAAAGCACATTCGTACATTCATCACCCTCATCATTCGCAAAACATTTGTTCTCCACTTAAGCCCTTGGCATCAACTCCTTACTTTTACCACTCCCTCCCTGCTTCCCCCCTCCCTCATGAACCCTTGATGATTTATAAATTATTAGTTTGTCATATCTTACACTGTCCGATGTCTCCCTTCACCCACTTTTCTTTTGCCCATCCCCCAGGGAGGAGGTTCTATGTAGATCCCTGTAATCGGTTCCCCCTTTCCACTCCACCCTCCCTCCACCCACCCGGTATCATCACTCTCAACACTGGTCCTAAAGGGATCATATGTCCTGGATTCCCTCTGTTTCCAGTTCCTATATGTTCCAGTGTACATCCTCTGGTCTAGCCAGATTTGTAAGGTAGAATTGGGATCATGATAGTGGGGAGGCAGGGGGAAATCATTCAAGAACTAAAGGAAAGTTGTATGTTTCATTGTTGCTACAATACACCATGACTGGTTCGTCTCCTCCTCTTGATCCTTCTGTAAGGGGATATCCAGTTGCCTACCGATGGGCTTTGGGTCCCCAATCTGCACTCCTCCCTCATTCACAATGATATGATTTTGTGTTCTATGATGCCTAATAACTGATCCCTTCGGCCCCTCATGATCACACAGGCTGGTGTGCTTCTTCCATGTGGACCTTGTTGCTTCTTAGCTAGAGGGCCACTTGTTTACCTTCAAGTCTTTAAGACCCTAGACACTCTATCTTTTGATAGTCGGGCACCATCAGCTTTCTTCACATTTGCTTATGCACCTGCTTTGTCTTCAGTGGTTGTGTCGGGAAGGTGAGCATCATGGAATGCCAGTTCAATAGAACAAAATATTCTTGCATTGAGGGAGTACTTGAGTGGAGGCCCAATGTCCATCTGCTACTTTAATAGTAAACCTATAAATATATGCATAGATGTATCCTATAGATTTTAATGAGAAAACCGTCAGCAATAGGCACTATCACCTTAGTTAAAGTCTTAATTCTGAGGAGGGGACTTTCAAATCAGAGGTGAAGGGATCAGAAATAGCTCACGATGAGGAGGTGAGGCACATGGTAGGGTCTGACACACAACGATGTCAAAACTAACATGACGTCAAATCACAAAGCAGAAGTACATACCAAGCCTCCTCAAGGAGTCTCACTTGGAACCAAAACCATACACCTTTCGGGTAGATCGTTTCATAAAACATACCTTAATCATTTTAAACATCTCACAAAGACTCGCCCTGAGTCCCTAGGTGTGCAAATGGTTTGGGCTCAAATACTAACTTCAGGTTCCTGGTTTGAACCTGCCTAGAGTATCAAGATATGTTCCCATAAGCATTTGGAAAACCCTGTGAGACAGTTGTACTTTGTAACATGTGGGGTCACCAAGAGATGTTAAAGCCAGACTTATAATAAATTCCATCTTATCACTAACTGTCATAAAGACAATCCGGAGTATTGGTACTGATAAAGCTGCTCTAACGTCTGGTTCTTGTGCCTACCCCTTTTGCTTCGCACACTGCTTCTAGATACCACTTTGGGTACCTATTGTGATTCCACAGTTCCCATTGACTGGCTCTCTGTAAGTAGATCTGCTGGCCTTTCTGTCTAGTCCTTCTTAGTCTGGAAGTCCCACTGAAATGTATTTAGCATCATATCAATATCCAAAAGCCTGCACTGTGGTTGAGTGATATGAAATGAATAGACAGGTAATCTAAACTAGGTCTCCTACATGGAATGGAAATTCTACCACTGGGCTACCATTAATATTAATACAAAGAATTCCCTAGTAAAGCATTGGCTGAAAATTATGAGTTGCTACTTTTATGGCGTTAATTCTGGATCTCACAGCCTTTACTCTGCAGAATCCTGCTGCTGTTTGCTGTCGTTGTTGCGGCCACTGTTGTCAGTGGCTGTTGAGTCAGTCCCTACTCATGGAAACCCTTCGTACAACAGAACTTAGCATTGCTGAGCCCTGCACCATCCTAAAAATTGTTGTTACATTTGAGCCCATTGTTGCAGCCACTGGATCAATCCATCTTGTCAGGAGCTTTCCTCATTTCCTCTGCCCTTTTACGTTCCTAAGCATGATGTCTTCCCAAGGAACTGGTCTCTCCTGATAACATGGTTCGTAAATCAACCCAAATTCACTGTCATCAAGTCGTAGCAGACTCATCTTGACCTTATAGGACTACCCCAGTGGGCTGCCAAGAGTATAAAGTGTGACAAGAACAGAACGCCTCATCTTCGTCCTATTGAATCACTGACAGATTAGAACTAGCAACCCAATTTGTCACCCACTAGACCACAAGAGGTCCTGAACACGGGTTCACAGGCTCTCTAAAGTGTGTCCTATATTTCTCAATAGGATGTTAAGTTCTTTAAAGAGCAAGTGCATTTTTTAAATTTCTCTTTTCGCTGTCCATTGTCCAGTGCAATGCCTTGCACTCAGCATGGATTGACCACATGTTGCTAGCTCCCATAAACCGATAATAAACTTTCAAAGTCCTTGTCCACTCTGGTACTAAAATGCTGTTATCATAGATTGATTGCATCTCCAAACCGCATTTTGCTTCAGGCAAGGAAATTAGCACTGTGGCAACCTGTGCAGTCTCTTCTTGAAGATCACTTCGCATTTATTCCTAAGCGTAGTATTTGCCACTTCACTGTAGAACTTCCAAGCTGAAGTTACGTACGGGCACTTCACGACAAGACAGGCTTTATCGCAGTCACGCATTCCACAGTGGGATTTTCCTATGTGCATGGGGGAGTGAAAATAGAGAGGTGTCCAAAGATTTGAGAACAAATGGCATTATCATTTGATTCCATTTTCCCCTGAGCATTTTGAAACCTCTTATAAATGTGGTAAACTGAATGTGGCCTCCAAAGATAACTACATCCTCATCCCGGATTCCGAGACGACTCCTTAATGTGGCACAGGAGACTTTGGAAGACGTGATTAAGGATCTTGGAATAGGGAGGTTATCCTAGCTTACCTAAGTGGACCCTAGTCATGATCACAAGCACCCTAAAAGAAGGAGGCAGGCAATAAAAGAAGAGAAGGTGGTAGGTGATGGCGAAGAGAGTTACAGGCGCTACGATGGGAAAAACCTAGAAATAAGGCCCAGAGACACTCTTGTTTCCACTCTCTGAGACTCATTTAGACGTCTGATCTCCAGAACTGTTAAAATTATAATCTGTATTGCTTAAAGGCATGAATTTATGATCATTTGTACTGCAGTACAACATTTTTTATTTCCGTGTCACTAAATACAGCATTTTTTCTTTTCGGATTTTGAAAGTTGGGGCACAATTTATGCTTCTTCCTGTGCCTTACGGCTCTCAAGGTGTTGTTTCGGCACCTCCACATCATTTCACATGATCACCAGTCACACGACATACCAATGTGCATAGGCGCGCACAAGAAAGAGAACGTGCACTGGTTGAATGACAGTAAGAATGATCTGCAGTGATGTTTTTCCAAGTGTGGTCTCAGAATGTTTTGCATCAGAATTCCCCGGAATCGTTGTTTAAAACTCAGATTCCTAGGTTTCACCACACAAAAGTTTTGAGTCATCTCTCTCAGGCAAGGCCTTAAAATCTTCATTTAGCAAATTCCAAGTCAATGCGGCTCCTAGTGAGCCTCTAAGCTGGAGCAGATCTGTCCCTGTGCGTTTCTGAGGCTGTCACTCTTCATCAGTATTAAAACCCTTCTCTTCTCCCAAGTGGCAGCAGTGGTTTTGAACCGCTGACCTTGCAGTGATTACAACCCACAACATAACCATTCTTTTGTTCATTTAGCACTACAGCAAGCAAATCTCAATAAATCCTTAAAAGAAATATGTATCCGAAGCCTAACATATAAGAAAATGTGTATCTACGTATACATCTTTATTCCTTAAATCCCTTGCAACTTCTGTATCCTCAAAGCAGATATAATTAACATGCCCACTATTATTTTTTACAATGACTACTTTCCCCCCTGTGCAATAAACAATGAAGAACAGATGAAACATACCCAATGGTTGGAAAGAAGTTGTTTAGAACTGCCACCGCCCACAGACATGGCGGCGGCAGCGATTCATGTCCTCGGCTGGCTAAGGATCAGAACTGACTCCACGGCAGAGGGTGACTGGAGATAAGTATCTCCTTTGAATCACAAGGTTTTTGTTTTGGTTTGGTTGTTTTTTAATCAAGATAGAATGAACTTATAAAGTGTCCTTATTAAGATATCTATTTTATCCTTGGTCAAATATCTTCAGCAAGAGTGGCTGATAAGTATATATTTTTGTAAATCCAGGGGCTCGGTGCACAGCTGGACTCGGTTTCAATTTACTTTGTCCCATCTGTCTTTTTATTCCCTGATTTCCAACCGCCTGCTGACCTCACTTTTATGTGCACCTTTTTTCCCCTTGGGTTTGGCTGGCATCTCGAGAGAAGCAGAGCCAGCGATGCTTGTGTGAATGTGCACATAGAAAGAGGTTCACATCAAGCTATTGCTCACGCAGTTGCAGAAGTGCAAAGCCCAGTGTGATTCGAGCCTGTGCCGCTGATGTGAACTAGGGGCTGCTCCTGATTCGAGCGCCTGCAGAGACTGACCAACAGGAAATATGAAGACCACAGGCTGGTGGATGCCAATGGAATGAATCTCAACTTGGCCACAGGAATCCAAGGTCCCCAGGCAACTGATGGCTTCTGGGGTCGGCAGGTATTATAACAGGAGGTGATGAACCAGATGCAGAATCCAGATCCAGCAGAAGTGAGCTAGCTTACACATAGTGTCCATCTGTCTGAAAAGTGGGCCATGTTCAAGTGAAACTCCCTCAACTGTATCAAGGCTGTGGCCAGATAGAGGAAGCCATATGCACAGCGTGGGCTCGCAAACCAAGGCTCTCCAGCCATAAGCACCTCTTCCGATACACACGTGTGGCTCTGGTGTAAAAATTAAAATCTCTGTAGGATATTATTCAGGTAATGGTGGTTTCATTGGTTTGTAAACATAGGTTCTGGCTCTCAAACAATTTCTGAAGAGTTGTGAGGGACAAGATTGGCTCTTGCATCTCAAAAGTTGGCCAACCCCTGCTCTCCCAAAAGAAGCCCGTTCTTCCAAAATAGGTCGGCTGCTTCACACGGCAGAGCCCGCCATGGAGTTGAGCACGCTATGTTCGACCACATCATGAGAGAATCCTGACCCACCCAAGTTGGCCTGACAACCTATCACACCCACCTAAGTCAACATCTATTTCAAATGCATCCAGCTCCCCATACCACTCACCTCTCTTCTATTGAAGAGAAAGCTGCTGGCATCCATTTGCAAGTAAGTGCTGTGTTTGCTGCTACTGGGTCTTCAGGAGTTCATTCGGACTCACATTGACCCCGTGATAGCACAGAACAGCTTCAAAGGGCTTTCTTGGCTCTAATTTTTCTATAAGGAGTTCTGGGGTGGACGACTTAGAGCCGTTCAAGCCAAGAACCTTTCCATTATGAACCATGTGCTTCACAGTTGCATCCCCAGGGCTCTTGAACTATGGGGGGAAATTCCAGAATTGGCTTTTTAATTCATTCACTTACCAAAATATTTGAGAGCCTATTCTGTGTTAGTCACTCTTCCAGGCACTGAGGATACAGTGTGAACCAAATGAGGGTAACTCATGGAGAGCGCCTCGTCTTGTAGAAAAGACAAAAAAATAACACAGATGAAATATACAATGTTAAATGGCATTAATTGTGTGGTGAAGTGAAATTTCTTCATGTGGCTCTGCAGGGGCAGTGAATTATTTAATGTGGACTGTCTAGCCAAAGTCTCTAACTCTCATCAGACAACTTTATGCTGCATAGATCAGGAAAGGAGTGAGGGAAGATAGGGATAGGAATTTCCTGTGAGTAATTACTCACAGAATTCCCTGGAGTGCCTCCTGCTATGTATAAAAGGTTTCCTCTGAGCCACAGCAGGAGGGATCTCATTATTAGCAAGAGCCAGGAGTGGAATGTATCCTTGAAGCCCAAGATCCCTGCACAGTGAACCTCCGAGATCCAGAAGACATGTCTAACACTGGAGGAGTGGTAACAGCACCAGGGTCCAGAGTAATTGATTTCCCAACCCACAGAGCAATGCAGTTGAGTGCCTGGGTGCAGGAGGCGGGCTTGTGGAGTGGGCACTTAGTTGAGGAGGTTGGACTTGCTGACCCACAGGAGGGAGCTCAGTGCCTTCAGGCTGATGCTTACTAGAGTGGGGTACCTCTGGACACTTAATTCAGGCAGCTGGATTTGTTGATTCGTGGAGCTTGCGCTGAATGCCTTTGGGTTGAGGCCTATAGGGGAGCGGTAGACCCTTTTGGCATTTAGTAGCAAGACCTAAAAGAACTGTGTAACATGTCCTGATAATCAACTCAACCGTGTGCATTTCTCATTTGCATTACAAATTGTTAACTTTCTTAATAAACCATTCAATCATGAGTTTTATCCGAGTTCAGTGTAGCCATTGCAATGGATAGTAGAGCCCAGAGGCTCTAATCCAAGCCCAGATGCACTGTCATTGAGTCAACGCCAACTCATTGTAACCTCGTAGGGCAAGGTAAAACTTTCTCCCACGAAGTGGCTCAGTGTCAAACCTTATGAGTAAGAGCCCAATGCATAACCCTGACACCACCGGGATCCCTCACAGAGGTACAGTACAGAACACTCAGACAGCACGGATCTTTGATCCATGAGCTCTTTGTAATGTGTTGTAAATTCTAGCCTTTAATCTCATTTTAGAAGAAGTCCTTGATCTTGCTAATAGATAGGATTAAGAGGTATGTATTTTGAATCCCCACCTTCCTTAAAAAAAAGACAACTCACTGCCATAGAGGCAATGCCAACTCTAGTGACCCTCTTGGGTCACTGCCCCTGTGAGATTCTGAGACTGTTAGTAGGAGTAGAAATGCCCATCTTTTTTCCCGAGGAATGGCTGGTGGTTTCAAACTGCTGACATGGGGCTTGTGGCTCCAGTCATAAACACTACAACACCAGGACTCCTAACCCGCACCTTACTGGAAGGTGTGAATCAAGCTACCACTCTGTTTCCTTGTGGGTATGGTATGCTAAAAGGCAAAACAGACACCTCTATCTAAACCATTCCTCTGCATATAAGAAAGCCATCTCGGAAGGAAGAAAAAAAAAAACCACCAGGATCATCAAAAAAAGAACAAGGAAGAGGCCAAGAAACCATGAATCTGAGAGGGTGAGCAACAGACAGAAAACTTGGCAGTGGGTGAGGAGAGGTGCTGTTATGATACAAAGACTGCATCCTTAATGTTTATGATCCTAACATTTGGTAACCTGTTAACGCCCTGTGATGACTAGATTCTATGCCAACTTAATGCGTCTGAGTGAAGGGAGGGCTGGACTCCAATGCATCCATCAGGTCGCAATCTGATGATGCCTGCTTGGTGGTGTGGTCTTCAAGAGACATAGGAGAAACTTCTCTCTTGTTCTCCTTCCTGCTTGACTGGGCCCTGTGTCTCACCCCTGGGACTGGGGAGGCACTGGGAGCACCATGCATGTTAGACCCATGGGACTAACTGCACTCCCGGCCGGTGGGCTCTCAGCTCCTTGTTTCATCAGCTGGTCGCTGCTTGCTTCCTGAGGGCCTCCCGTTTGCAGCTGAGCGAAGAACTTGAGTTGAACTTAGCTAGGCCGTTTCCTTGACATAAATTTATTTCTTACTATAAAGTTCTTTCATATGTGTATGTATACACACACATACATATATGTAGTTTTGTCTCGCTAGAAAACCCAGCCAAACACAATTCCATGATAAGGCCCACTCATCATGAGTATTGTCTGAGAGTTTTGGGTGGCATCGTAATGACTTATTGAACCCAGCAGGAAAGGAGTGTGCTGTGGGAGGGACAGAAGGTATCAAAATAGGGTAAGAAAAGTGAGGGTGGAGGCAGGTCTAACCTCGGTCATGTGGCAGTCCACCTTGAACTGGTGTGGACATGGAGTGTCCCCTTCATTCTGAAAGTTGGAATTGGTCAGATTCCTACACACACGTAACTAAGAGAAGGAGTTAGGGAATGTGGAAGGTCGAGGAAAGCTTCACTGAAAAGGTGATATTTGAATAAATATCTGACATGAGCGAGAACACGAGCAAGATGGATGGTACATCTAAACGTCTGTGGAAAATCTTCATTGTATTTTAATTATTCTTTTCCACAAACTTTTGAAAGCACTTTCATATATTCCTATGGAACATGCATTTCAGCACTAGCTATTAATAAGTCCATTAAATCTTTATTTTTTTAATTCCTTAAACTTCTCTATTCAATTATTTTTAAGTATAAAACGATCCAGATTCATACAAAAGTAGAGGGAATAATGCGACAGTATTCTTATACCCTCTCCAGTATTAATACAAAATCATAGAAAAAATTATTAAATAAAATTATCAAAACGGAAAGCTATTGGGGGGGGGGGAGCTATATCTTGGTCTATACACTTCTGAAGGCAGTGTCTCCATCTCTCTAACCCTAAGGTGACAAGTGTACCATTGAGAGAACTTGTCTGCAGCCATCTTATTTTGTGCCTACTGTATCTGTTGATAAGGCCCCAGCACCTATATCTGCTCCCTTAAGCGAAAGAGCAGGGCCTCTGAGTGCCCCCACCCCACCCCCAACACTCCACCCCCCCCACACACACACACCTCTCCTCGGGATCAGTGCGATGCTGTTGGAACCATTGGAGTGGTCTCTGCAGAAAACAGTTCAGCTTTCTTCCAAACTAGCACAACTCAGCATCAAGACTGCGGATTCGTGACCACACAGGCACAGACTGGTTCCCCGTGGCAGTTCTCTTCCAGCGCGGCGGGGCCTAGGCCAGCTGCCCGTGGCTCAGCACAGAACTTGTGCCATGCTCAAAGAAGAAAGCCGTTTCTGGGTAAGTCAGACAAGACCGCATTCAAGAACATGCTTGCTCATTCCTGGGTTGGGCACGGGAACTGCAGGCTCTTTTGCACAAGGATGGATCTCCTGATCATATGTCTGGTCATGGGCTTGTGACGCCCTTTTGTGGACCTCTTGGCCTCTACTATTCTCCTACTTCATTTTGGACCTTGTAGGTTTAATGCCCTTGTTCGTTTGGTCTCTCCAGGTGGAAACTGTGAGGCTAAGATAATCATGGAGCCCAGCCTGCAGCTCACCCACCTAGATCAGGCTGCTACCAGGCTCCAAACCCATGCCCAAATAAGGAACAAAAGTGGTGGCAACTGGATCAGCTCAGCTCTACGTCTGTGTTCGGCATGAAGTAGTTCCACGAGGACGATCTTCACCGCTCAACTGCTGTGCTAACTACACAATTTCCTGTCAACGTTAAGATATATAAGTGTGTAGGCTGGAGTTTAGTTTGTCAGTCAGGTCACAGGCTGATGGTGACGCCTTGTGGCAATGGTGTTCTCATAAGGAGGCCTGGGGACCGCTCCCTCTCTCTCTGACTTCACCTTCCTGCTGACCCTGATGGCGGCCAGAGCCACTGTCAGTGGATTCACAAGGCTTTGCATCCACCCGGCCTGTGATCTTCCTGCAGTCCGCATCCCGGCATGTGGCCGCATGAGTCTACAGGACTCTGGACTCTAGGACTTATGTGCGAGAGGACTTATGGGCTGGGGTGTTTGCTTGATATATAATACTTGATATAAAGCTCTTTCTTACACATATATGAGTGTCACAGGATTGATTTCTCTAGTCAACCCAGCCTAACAAAACTTACCAAAGACTTTGCATGGTATCACTTGAGGATGGGGATGTTAGCCCGACAGAGGCTGGCAAAGGGAGAAGAGGCAATGATGGCAGGAATATGGCAGGAATGGAAACACAACGGAGCACTAGAGACATATTTCCTCACAGACCCCTCCAGCACAAAGGAAGAGGAAGATCAAATAAGAGACATTTCTGGACAAGACAGACTAGTCACACTATGCCCACAGGGACTGAGTAGGCACTCGGGCTGTGAGCGCAGAGAAGAGGCCAGCAAGAAGTCCAGGTGTGGGGTGCGGGGTGCACATGCCTAGAAAGAGGAGGTGCACTACAGAAGACCAGCCGATAGCAGAAGATGTACCAGAAACCAGGCAATGGTGGGAGGTCCACCGTAAGCAAACTCTAAGGGTCAGCCCTACATTTTGCCAGGCCATTTAAACTAACGAAGGGTCCTTCGGATTTCTTTTTCAAAGTATCGCCTTCAATAAACTCACTCTTCCTGTCAAAACCTTTTCTCTGACTCTGTTCTGACTCTTATCTCTTGCCTAAAATCTTTCTCTCAAGTGAGATAAGAACCTAGTCTGGGAAGGCTGGAGACATTGAGATTCTTCTCAGTCACACAAGCATCAAAGACATGTTTAGATGTGTATGCATGTATGAAGCTAGTAGCATGACCTTCATAATGTTGCTATTTTTTCAATTTTTTATTTTATATAAGCATTAAGTATGTAAAAGACTACACCTCCCCTTAAGGTAGCATGTCGTCTCCATCATTTTCCCTCCCTCCATATGTACCACTGTGGACAAGATAATGGTTTCTATATTCAACATCAGAGTCTTCTATATTCAGAGTTTCTGTAGTCATTTGTGCAGTATATTTTCAATTAATGCAATATTTCTCCTTCAGTTTACTCAATATTATCAAGCTCTTTTAAAAATAAATTATACCAATATACATCCTACCAGCAACAAATGAGAGTCCCTGCTTCCCCACATCTTCATTAAATGTTCTATTTTGATTTTTTTTTTTTTGTTAATCAATGAGCATAAAATGGTGTCTTAAAGCTAACTGTAACTTCTGTGCTTGTGATCATAGGGTGAGCATTCGTTCAAATAGTTCTTTCTGCCAGACTGCTCTGTTCCTTTGCCTAGTCTTCCATCCTATCACTGATCAATTTCTCACGATTTGGAGCAGTTCTTTGTATATTCTGAAGAGTAATCATTTGCCAATGTATGATTTGCAGCAGCCCTGTCCCAGGCTGTGCTAGTCTTGGACAGTATGTTGATGATCAAACAGGTTTTTTTTTTCCTTTTTTTAACTTTGGATGTACTCAAAGATCAAAAGGTCCCTTTAGGGTTTGTGCTTTCTGGGTGTTTAAAAAAAAAGTTCTTTATTTCACTGTTCTCAAGGCCAAAAGGATACGTTTCTCATATTTTCTTCTGAAAGTTTTAAAAGTTCACTTTTCAAAGTCAGGGATTTAATCCACACGGGATATATTTTTGTGAGTTGGAAAGGAAAGCTCTCATTTCGTTCTCCTTAATGTGGATAGTCATTGTCTTAGTACTAGTTATTGAGAAGTCTGACCTTGCCCATTAATTTTAATGTTCTTTTCTCATGACCATGTTCCCATATATAATAGGATCATATTATTTTTCTTTGTTAGTATGGCCATCAGTAAGTCAATAAAACATTCTGTATCACTAAAAGTAAGTAATGTAACGTAAAATTAGTGGGAGCAATGTGCGATTCTTATTTTTTTATTATTATTATAACGAGCAACCAATTGTTGATTCCAATTTATGGTAACCAGGTGTGTATCAGAGTAGGATTTTCAATGGCTAATTTTCTGAGGAAATAGATCAATGGACCTTTCTTCTGACCTTGTGCATCCCCCAGAAGTTCCGGCTATTCTTGGTATTGTAAGTGCCATCAAGCTGAGTGCCACTCACAGTCATACTATGCGTGACAGAGGAAGCAGTGCCAGACGTGCACTTCCTCATGACTGTGACACATGGTTGCAGTCACCCAAGCCGTCCATCTTCTTAAGGGTCTTCCTCGTCGTCACTGACCCTCTGCGTTACCAAGCATGACGTCCCTTTCAGACAAGTGGTCTCTCTGGCCCCTTTGATAAGAAGTGGAGCTGTCCAAAGGATTGTAAATCATATAATCCAAAATCAAATGAGGGATTAACATCTGAGCCTAAATTCAAAAGGCACGCAGAAGGCTATGGATGGCAAAGGGAGCCAAAGATTCATTTGTGGGAACTTCACAAAGCTCTGGTGAACTCCCTCTACCCACAATTGAGGGATGAGAGGAAAGTGGTTACTAAACAGCGTGCATGGGAAAGATGAGTCTAGAAGATCAAAGGCATCAATCTGATTGGAACACTTAAAACTTCTGTCACCTGATCCCCCCTCTGATGCATGCTGGATCTGATCTGGTTTTCAAGCTTTTCTGTACTGTTGTTTCGTTTCTGTTTGTTCGTATTAGGGTATATCTCAGAGGTGTCACATCATTGGAGGTTACTCTAATAAAGTTTGCTATATGGTTTTCTGTGCTTTGGTATATGAAATCCAGTTTGATGAACCTACGAGGACAGCAAGTAGATGAAGAACTTCAGGGGTAGAAGGTCAAAGGGAGATGATGTCAAGGAGTCCAGGAAGAAAGGAATGTTAGGAAACTGATTTTGGTAGCCATTGTACACTTCTGTTTGATGTGATTGAACTGTGGACTATGATACACCTATTAACTCTTAATTAATAAAGAATAAAAAGAAGTGGTGCTGTTGGGTACGTGCTGGACTGCTACCTGCTATGTAAGCAATTCAGACCCCAAAGCAACGCTGTAGGAGAAAGAGGAGCCTATCGACTGCCATAAAGGTCTACAGCCTCTGCTACCCGAAGCCTCGGGCCGTCATGGGTTGGAATGGCCTTGAAGGCAGTGGGTTGGATGTGGGTAGATCCCTCATGGTAAGTTCAAGCTACATGAGTCTAAGTGAGAATGGAAGTGCCACCCTCACTTCTGAGGAACATTATGGTCTTATTTCCTTAAAGGCATATTTGTTTGTTCTTCTGACTGTCAATGGTACATCCAATACTCTTTACCAACACCGTACTTCAAAGGCAGAGATTCTTTCGCTGCCTATATGAAGAGTCTTCTTCAATGAATTTAAAATGAATTAAAATGCCATGGCTAGACTCAGGCACACAGTGGTTCTCACAGTGATGTCTTTGCTATTTAATACTTTAAAGCGGGCATTTATACCAGATTGGTCCAATGCAGTAAACCGTTTGATTTATTGACTGCTGCTTCCATGACGATTGATTGTTGATCTCAATAAAGTGAAAGACTTAACAACTTCAACCTTTTCTCCATTTATCACAATGTTCTTCCCGCTTTTCTGTCCTTTTGCCAGACTGTGGTGACTTACATGCTGTTGCAATGCTGAATGCTATGTCACCTGTATATTACGTAAAAGCAGGATTAGCCAAGTGAACAGGTTTCAGCTGAACTTCTAGGCCAAGAACAAATTATAAAGAAATTATAGGCACTCAACTTCTGAAGGATTAGCCACTGAAAAGCTTGTGAATAGCAATGGAACTTCCCCAGTGCTGGAAGATGAACCAGTCGCGTAAGCAGATACTCAAAATACAATTGGGGGAGAGCTGCATCCTCAAAGTCGAGGCAACCATAACCATAATGCGGGTAGAGCTAGGCCTTTAAGTCCTGCATTTCTGCATGGGCATTACTTAAAATGAGAAGGGCAAAAAACCTGCTAACATCCAATAACAATTGAAATGCAAAGTGCATGAAGTATAAACCTAGGAAAAAATGGAAATCTTCAAATATTAATTGGGATACAATATTCTTTTGATCTTTTTGAAAGACTGTGCCTTGGTTCATTTTCCAGGTTCAACATAAGAATAATGAATTTTCCTGGAATTCTCATTCTTTTCAGCACTATCCATAGTTTGCTATGATCCACATCAACCAATGTCTTTGCAGTGTCAATAAAACACAAGTAAACATACTCTGATGATTTTTCTGACATCAGCAGTGTTATCCCCCCACTTGTCTTCTTCTGAATCTGGCTTGAATTTCTGGCAGGAGCCTGTTGATGCACTATTGAAAGTGTTGTTGAATAATCATAATAATTTTAACATTGTTCAATAATCTCAGTCAGTTGACCAGGAGGCTGACTTCTAAATTTCTAGGCCTAGAGCTTCCAGTGCTTTATCAGTTTGTTGAAACATTTCTATTGGCATTTCATCGATTCCCGCAGCCTTGAATAAGGAAGAGAGAAGAAAAATTGATACAATTGAAGTACAGTGCCAGTGAAGAATATGGAAAATACCATGGATTTCCAAAAGAACAAACAAATCTGTTTTGGAAAATGTACAACCAGTATGCTTCCTAGAATCGAGGGTAGCAAGACTTTTCCTCACATACTTGGGACATATTATCAGGAGAGACCATCACTGGAAAAGGAAGCCATGCTTTCTAAAGGAGAAAAGCCAGGGTAAGACGATCCTCTATGAGATGGATGATCCAGTGGCTGTGACGGCAGGCTCAACCATGAGAACAACTGTGAGACTGGTGCAGGAACGGACTGCGTTTCTCCTGTTGTACATCGAGCCCCTGTGAGTTGGAAGTGACTTGATGGCATCTAAAAACACACACGATCATGGGTTTCGCTCTCACAGACTTGGAATTTTCTTCAGTTTCAATCTGAACTTGATTATGGATAATTGATGTTTTACCGTTACTCTTGCCTTATTTAGAATTTCTCCATCATCTCTTTTCACAGAGGTAGTCAATTGGCTGTCCATGTACTCCATTTGGGAGGGTTCAAATGTATCGTCACTACTTAAAAGGGAAAAATACATATATGATTAATTGATTGATCATGCAAAATCCTGTCATGTGATCTCCAGCTTCATTTCTAATTCCTTAAGATTTCGTATGAGTTTTAAGGTCATTTTTTGCACTTATACAATGCCCTATTAGAAATTTTGCTCAACTCTCATTGAATTTATAGACTAATTTTACATCCTTGCAATATTAGATCTCAATATGTATGCCCATGGAATAGTTCTCTTTCATGACCATCTTTGTCCTACTTTAAAATGTTATCATTTCCTCCATATATTTTATTCAAGTTTATATTCCATATATACTTCCCATAGCTTTTGTATCTAGATTCACTTCTAGTTACCTGATGGCTTGCTTGCTGTCACTCGGATTGGAATTTGAAAAAGCATTTTCAATCTCTTATTACTGATATTAAATTCTTATTGATTTTTTCAAAGTGACTTTGAAACAAGTCAAGGTTCTGAAATAATTCTGATAGTTTTGCTGCGTTGTTTTTCTTTCCTTGGTTTCTTAGAAATAACCTTCGGAGAAACTGTGGAGCCTTGGCATTCCAGGCCACACTTGATGATTGGAGGTGGCCCATGGGTGCTGGCCATACCAGTAAGCGTTCACTGGGAGGCTGATCTCCACTAGCACAGAAAGCCTGATTTAACTTATCATGGTGAGCGCATGCATAAGAGTCTGCGACCCTCAGACACAAAGGGTGTTCTGGCTGACAAGAACATCAGTTCTCAGGAGCAGCATACATCCCTTGGTAATTCTCCATTGAGACCCTCCAGACCCTGCCCTGGCCTCTCTTTGCTCATACCCTTTATGGTAAAAAACAAAACCTTTGTTGCAATTATAGGAAAGCCTCCATTTCACCCCTATATTCTGTGAATTGTTTCAGCAAATTATCAAGCCTAAAGGAATAAAGGGGCAGTAGGAGCCAGCAGATTCGGAAGAAAGGGTGTCCTGTGCCCTCCCAAGCTCGTGGCTTGCAACCTGAAGGAGAAGTGGGACAGAGAGCCCAGAATCTGCAGTCAGCAAAGCTTTAGGTTGGGAAATAAAGTGAACTCCTTAACATAGCACTTGGCATCTGCCTGTTTGGTAATCTGAAGAGTTGGTCGTGTCTTCCTTTGTGAGCTCTAGCCTCACTCCAGGTGGCTACAACCAGTTTGTCTGCAGAATGCTGGTTTTCTAATCGGTGAGCTTTAACCCAGCTCCAAGTGCCTAGGATCAGAGAGAAGGCCCTGTGGGGCGCTGGCAAATGGGCTAGAGATGTGAGAAGGTAAGGACTGACAAATCGCCACATATTGGAGATTTGATTCATGCGTATCACACTGTTGAACACAATGGTGGGTTCGATCCCTCATGAAGTACACTGTGGATGTGAGCTTAGGGGCTCTGTGGCATAGTGGATTATGCACTGGTTTGCTAACTGCACGGTGAGTAGTTCAAATCACCTGAGGCTCCAAGAAAGAGGGATGAAGCCTTTGGTCCTCATAGTGATTTACACCCCTGGAAGTCCACATACGTAGTACCCCTCTCTCTTAAAGGGTTGCTATGAGTCAGAATCAACTCAATAACAGAAAGTGAGAGACAGAGAACAGGAGACAGAGAGACTGAAAGAGAAAAAAAGAGAGAGAGAATGTAAATTTAGTGGGATCCAGAGTCTTTGTGGACGTAGTATAATTGAGAAGAGATCATACTACACCAGGACACCCCAACATCCAATGTCTGGTGTCCTCGTAAGATCTGGAACCACAAAGATAGGGGGAGCATACAGTAAGGAGGGCCTTACAAACATGGAGGCAGAGGTGTGTGCTTCAAATAAAAGATGGTGTGAACCCTCCCAACTTTCCCACTGCCAGCGAGTCCATTCTAAGCCACAGGAACGCTGGTTTAGACTAGAAGTGATCCACAGGGTTTCCCAGGTTGTCATGTAAACCCTCCTGAGGAGCAGACCGCTCCTTAGAAACAGTGAATTACAATCACTGACCCGACAGCTAGCAGCCCGATGTTTAACCTACTGAGACACCAGCGCTCAAGAAATCTCAAGCACTGAAAGAAGAAAGCAGAGAACTGTATGTTTAGAGCGTTCACAAGGAGATAGCAACCTGGTAACATTTTCATTTGGGACTTTCAGCCACCAGAACTCTGAAAGGAAAAAAAAACCTATTATCTGTTGTTTTTAACCGCCTAGGTTGTGATACTTTTTAACCCCAGATCAAGAAATTACTCCAATCACAATCTTTTTCTTTTACCTCTTTGTTTTCGAACCCATTACTTCTCTCTAGAGCCACCACCCCAGTCCTGTGACCCCCATCTCTCACCTGGTCACCTATAGGAATTTCTCACAGTCATTTCACAAACTCCTCGTTAGAGAGCCAGAGGGTCTTTGTAGATACAAATTTTGGTTATGTAACTTCTACTTTTATTTGGTCCATTTGTTCTCAGGTTAAATTTTAAAAGCCTATGAGGTCTATGTGGTAAATCTCTAAGCAGTTACATATAAACGATTCACCTAACATTCAACAGTTCCCCAACCACCCTGTTGTACCCTACAACCCCTTTATAATGAACTTTGACTCAACTGTGTATTTCTAATCCTTCGTTTAGGAAACCTACTCCTCGAATCTAAATCTACGTCACTTTTAGAGAAAAGATGGCACAACTGCAGCGCGGCACCTTCCACTTACTTGGCTGTGAGCGATTTAATAATGCCAGTTGCCACAAGCAACGAGGACTACTCCCTTTTGCATCCCAGTATCTAGAACTGGCACAAAGAAGGAACTCGATTATTACTGGTCAAATGAATGTGGGAGTGCATGAATGGTGCCTAGGGGTTCAGTCTCTATGTTTCCACCCGGCTCTGTAAATTCCTGTCTTAAACTATTTACCATCATTGGTGTAAATCAATTTTCCATTCAATTTATCCAACTAAATTATGAGTCTCTAGAGGGCAGGAAATAGAATTAATATATGCTTAAATGTCCAGCATCTGGCCTACACCCTCTTGTAATAGGCAACCTCATTGTTAGGAAAGAACTGTGGGAGGGGATTAGGATTAGACGCCATATACCTAGAACGTAGAGATCTTCATTGACCTTTTACTTATCCGTGTACCTGCTAACTCTCAGGTACTGATTCAAACACTAGGGACAGAACAGTAAACAAAACCAATTAACTTTCTGCCCACATTAAGCTTATGTCATGTCATGCTTTCAACAGTGGCCTGTGAAAGTTACTGCTTCTGTTTCACGGTTTATTACTGATTTTACCCTTTATCTCATATTCTCACCATCATTCCTCTGACGATTCCTAGTATAGTTTCATCTAAATAGACCAGGGTGAGTGATCACAGATTAACATGCCAGATTGGTTTCACAGAATTCGGATTACTTCCTTTTTCTGCCTTGCTGGGTGATTTTTGTTCACAAAAAATCTCAATATATTTTTAATCTGGTCAATATGCTTTAAATAAAATTAAATTTGTATTCCATTTTTTCTAAGTCAGCAATACACTGTAAAAACCATCGCAGCTATGGACTGAAAACATAAAATAAGTCTGTCTGTGGGTTTTAGGGATAATTTTTTAGAGAGGGAGAGAGAGCATGTACAGATCTATGGGTTCCACCAAATCTTCTCGGTGATAAGTAATCTGTTTCGATTTCGAACTCATTATTCATCTGGAACAATCCCGAAAATGTGCTGTCAAACAGTATCGTTTTCTGCAAGCCTACGCAAAAATCACGGCCACCAAATCAATTCTGACTCAGAAGGACCTTCCTCACGGGGCAGAGCAGGACTCCTCACCGGGATCTGACCCTGCAGCACCTGGTAGGTTCAACCCCCCTAAAAGAACAGCGCGGCGCTTTCCTTTTTAAACGGTTTACCTTAAACTGGGTGATAGCTTACAGAGCGGACCCGTTCCTATTTTTGGTCATTTTGCTTTGTTTTCCTTGACTTGAAGTTTTATTTTTAAACATTACTATTTCTTTTTTCATTTTATTGGTGACTCTTACAACTCTTGTCACAATCCACACATAGCTTGCATCAAGAGAATTTGTACATATGTTGCCTTCATTCTTTTCTGGACATTTACTTTCTATTGAGGCCTTGGTACCAGCCCCTCTTTTTTCCCCTCCATCCCCCCATGCACCTGATAATGCCTTGATAGATTGTACATTGTTAATATATTCATATCTTACACCGCCCGCTGTGTCTCTTCTCCCACATGTTTTCTTTTGTTCTTCCACCTGGAGAGGGGTGTATGGTTATATATCGATCATTGTGATTGGTTCCCCCTTTCTCCCCTCCTCTCCCCTTCTTCCTTCTCCACTTCTGATATCATAGTTCCCACTCCTGTTCCTGAATTCCGTGTGTCGTGAGCTCCCGTCTCTTATCTCTACCTGCATGTATGTTCCGCTCTAGTCTGAATTGAGAAGCAGCACTGGGGTCATGGTAGTGGGGGGTGAGGAGGCCTCAAGGAACCAGAGGAAGATAGTGTGTCTCATCGATGCTTTACTGCACCCTGGTTGACTCAGAGTGGGTCAGTTTTACATTCCACCATGCATACATACTTGGTTTCATTTCATTGGTTACAATCAGAGCAGTATGTCATTCATCTCACTTCTTCCGTTTCCTATTTCAATTCTTCTTCCTTTTCTAACTAACCCTTCTGACCTTAGGCCTTGAGCAAATGCTGCCCTTTTGATCGGAAATGGATGGATATTCTACTGTGCTGCTGCCTCACTAGGGTTCCTGTTCTCCTGAGACATGTCTATTGTTTGACTGAAAACTCAGCTGTGCCCCTTAAGTTCTGTGTGGATGGGGCTCCTTTTATAAGACTAAGTATTATTACTGTTAAAAGGCCACTTGTAAGTGCTCCTTAAGAATCATCTATTTTTTTTAAGTCTTTGAAAAGTTCATAATACACCACCAACAAACATTTGATACAAGTGAGGTTGGTGGGAAGAACCGGGAAATGCATACAGAGAACCCAAAAGTTTATGACCACTTTCCTACCAACTCAAAACAACATTCAAATGGGTAACCTAGCAGCAAGCAAACAGCCTAACCTTAGTCCTACATAGGAAGTCCATAATTACCATTTCAGATTTTTAGGCATTAAACCCAAAGTAATTGTAACTCAAATGGAAATGATAAGCAAACACCACCAGTTCCATATTTCACCAAGATGGCTTTTTATGGCCTGATGGTACTATGCTTTAATTTCCATAGCAAGCGTAGGTGAGGGAGGCAACAATCCATATAACAGTGTCTGTACCCTGATGAACAATATGTTTTTAAACTATATTCACAATAAGTAGATAAAATGGACACAATTAAGAAAACATTAGCCAAATCTTTCCTTTCTAAAAAAATTCCAAACTTAGGATATAAGTTGTTCCAAAGCTTCTCAGTTTAGACTTAATGAGCCTTGACTACATTCTGGAGTTGAAATAATGAGCAAAACACATTGCCATGTTTGTGGTCATGATTTAGCAAGGAAGGCAGACATTAATTTTTAAAATAGCAAAACCATGAATGAACACTGAGCATTATGGTTCTGAGAGCGTACAACAGAAGAAATCTGAATGCATGTGGAATGTTCTAGAATGTTGCTTTAAGTCAATGTCTATAGGAAGAGGAAGAGGTGAGCTGATGATCAATCCAGAGAGAGCAAGTTGGAAGCCACAATTCAAGAAAGAGCAGTGAGTTCCAAACGGTGGCTGTGACAGAAGAATAACAGTTCAAGAGAAAGCTGTGGGGACAGAGGTCTGTCCCAGATATGCTTGGATACTTGGCTCTTTATTAAGTGTTAATTCTTTACTTTGAATGATTTGGAAGGATAATGACGAACTTTTCGATGACAGACTCTACTGGAGAGAATGAAAGGTGGGACAGCAGCAATGGAAAGCACTTTAAGGATGTTCCCACAGTTCCATTCAAATGAGAGATAGTAGCTTGGGCTGATGTGGTGATGGAGACAGAGAGCGATCCAGGAACGTAAGCGATATTGAAAGGGCAAAATCAATATGATTAGACAAGAAAGGAAAGATTTAACAAGAGCCTCTTTCATAATTTCTCCAACAATGTTTTCTTCCAGTGCCCTTATTTCTGGTCTGGCTGCCAGGTAGTCACATCCCTGCTGGTTAAAAGGGCGCCACTCTCTTGAAACTGGAAACCAGGCAGAGTTGCCCATGTTTTCATTAAAGAGGGAGGGTCAATGCCATTTACAATATAAAGAACTCCTGCAGTTGTAGATATTCTGTCCAGAGCTTACACTTCTGTAAGAGGCCAGAACTAATTTTGCAGACGGAATAGGATCCTATTTCACCTGTGAGACATGAGCTATTTTCATCGCTGTTGACCTCATTTCATTCTTCAGCACATTGGATTATCACAGAGAGGATGTCTACTGCCCCAGACTTCACGCCTTCCTTAATGATTTACTCTCGTTTATGAAAAGTCTATAAAACTTGTAGAAATTTTAAAAAATATTCTAAGCTTTTTCTCTGCAGCTTCCATCAGTTTAACAAACTGTGAATGACAGAAATGCAAACATATTTAAGATTTTGCTACAATTTTCCCTTCAGGCTCGCAAGCAGCTATATGTAAATGTGTGCCATGTTCTCCGCCAATTGCAGTTTCTGATTTATTTGTTCACATTCGGGCATATGCTCTGAAAACACACCTATTTTTAATCTCCTTTAGGATATTTCTGTACTGTACATTTTTCCCCTATCGAACCTATTTTCATGAGCAATCCCTGGAAGAAAGTTTAAAGGGAGAAGATCCAAACCTAGTCAACTAGAATTAGCTATGCCAATCCTCTACCCGAGTTCTGGACTCAACAAAAAAAAAAAATTTTTTTAAAGAAAACCTCGCTAGCATCAAGCCAAAGCTGACTCACTCATAGCGACATAACATAACAGACGGTGTCTGTTACTAGAGTAAGAAGCCCAGTCTTTCTTGGGCTGAGCGGCTGGAGGTTTTGAACTGCTGGCCATTCAGATCACAACCCAATGCATAACCATGACACCAAAAGACGTAAAATGGCTCCTAGATAAATGATCTTATCAAAATGTTTCACATCAGCAAAGGCTGGCTCTGGTTAAAAACATGGATCTTCATATAGATCGGCTACATAGACTTGGGGATGTCCTTTAATCTACTTACACTTTTTTTCCTCAATTGTAAAAGGCAGGTTAGAATATATATTACACTATATAAAATAATATAAAGATATAGCAAACAATATTACCTAAAATACATAACAAGATGACATATAGCATAAATAATGCGCACATGTAGTATAAACAAAGCTTAGCACAGATGTCCATCACTGTCATCGGCCTGCTGCCCTCCAAGCCTGATCACCCACTGAAGGAGCAGAGATAGTTAAGAGGGAGAGGCTTTGTCAACGATTCCTGCCTTCTGGCACATCAAAGATTCAAGATGGAGTAAGTCACAGAGCAGCTGCACATTTTAAGAACTCTGTGAATTCAACAAAAATACATGGTGAGAGGGGAAGGAAGGGAGCAGTGCCCTCCCATGTGCTGGAATATGAAGGGATAAGTTGCGTCCTGAAGAGGAGCGTGTGTGAACAACAGAAGTAGTTGTGGTGTACCACTCATGCACACCAAATGATGACAGCAGACTTACAAACAATAGCTCCATTGGTTAGTCTCACTCAGCGTTTCACATGAATATGCATATTCTAATCTGTATTTTTAAAACTTTATTTTTTAAATTATTTTATTGGGGGCCCATACAACTCTTTATCACAATTCATCCATCTATCCATTGTGTCAAACACATTTGTATATTTGTTGCCCTCATCATTCTCAAAACATTGCTTTCTACTTGAGCCCCTGGTATCAGCTCCTCATTTTTTTCCCGTAAAACTTTTTTTTAAATACTGATTTGAGCGTCACAACCCTATGAAAAACATGTGTTTGCTGTTACGATTTTACAGAGGAGCTACTTCATGCTCAATGATTTATTTATATCACATATTTAGAAAATAATAGGCAATGCCTCCATAAGCCAGGCTTTCATGTTCAGCACCCAGGTGTGCTCTTCTAGACCAAAGTAAACCCAAGACCACAAGGCTGGGCCTCTCCGCTCCAAAGCTGTATGTGCAATGAATTTCTGTCATAAATCATGATTCACAATAAGAAGTGGATGATATTTGGCCTCAGTGGAAAGTAAGCCGGGTCTGCTACACAGGACACTAGAAGGGTATTTTATCTAGAAGCCAAAAAAGACCCAAAGGAACCAAAAGACATGCCAATTACCTCTCAGGAAATCTTCTCGCTAGAAGCAAAACATAGGAAAGGAAAGCACAGCCATGTTTCAATCCACTGCTCCCAGGTATCAAATCAAGTCACTCTGACAACTGCTTTGCTGGCCACATGCCTCACTATATTGCCCTATAATGGGCCAGCCTTTCAGGAACATAAAGAACACCTGGTTGTCTAGTGTGGGTCATAGAAGAAAAGAAAGGAAAGGAAGTTTAGAAATAAAGCAAAGTATTTCTGTGATGACTGCATGAGCAAACAGATTTCTGAGATATATATATATATATATATATATATATGGTTAACACTTTTAAGAATGCAAAGATATTCATAGGAAAAATGACGGAAATGCATGCTTAGATAAATTCAACTTTATGTATGAGAAGTTACCACTACAGTATCAAATCAATAGTGGAAATGAAACAGGATTACATCACTTATGATTGCTAATATTAATGGACCAGAGGGGACTAAATTCCCTGAAGCTAGAAACATGTCAGAGGGGAAAGACATACAATTCAACTTGAAAAAGAAAAATCCATTAACCATGAAATAGGAAAACAAAAAATAAAAATCAAACTTTCCATATACCATATCCTACTAGGAAAAACCTATTAGTGAAAAAGACCTTTAACAAACAAAATGTAAAAAACAAACAAACAAATAAAATGTTTCCAGCTAAAAAATAAAAAAATTAAATGATTTCAAGTCAAGAAAATTTGCAGAAACTTCATTCTTTTATATTATTTTGGCCACGTACATGCATCAACGTGCTAACACACTTCTTTGGAGAGCATGGAACTCAAAAGAGTGCGTGTTGACCGGCATTCAGGCATATTCATCTTTTTTTGTTGTTGTTTTAGCTTAAGACAGTATCACTGCAGCCACCACAAGTTTTTATTTCCATTTTTGGAATCACTCAAATGACTTTTAATCTGAAAAGTTAGTCTCTGTCTCACCAACAGAAAAAGAGAAAGAAGTAATAGATTTTTCCTTCAATCTCGTACTTCTACTTGCCAAGACTTAATATGACTCCTAGAATAATCTTATAAAAATGTTTCACACCAAAAAGAAAAGAGATGGCCTGAATCAATTAAGAAGTTGTTCTTATAGCTAACTCCCCAAAGGAAAAGATCAAGGTCACAGTCAGGGATCAAAGTGATTAGCAGCCTCGCCAGTGGTCCAGGGTGATGCAGAAGAAGGGGGAGAAACATACACACACTGAGAATTGGACCAGGAACCAGAGGATTTCTATGGCCTTAACAGGATTAAAGAAACACAGTTCCAGATGACTGGCACATAGCAACTTTTTAAAAAGTTGAACAACTACTTAAAGTTCAAAGCTTTACTCACACGAACAATGGGGCACACGAGGTAGACAGCCTCTGCAATGCTTCCAACGAACCCTGCCTGCTGGTATTTGCCCCAGTCCAATCCCCTCTTCTCCCATATTAGCTATACCTATCAAACTGCTTCTTGGGGGTGGGGGACGGACCGATTTCCATCAGGTCAATTCCACTCCTAGTCACCTTGCCCAGGGCTTCCACGGCTGTACATTTTTATGACAGCAGAGAGCCTCAGCTTTCTCTCACTGAATAGCTGTTGCGTTTGAACCACTGGCCTTGTAGTTAGCAGCCAAGGTGTATCTAAAAACACCATCAGAGCTCCTTCAAAGAGTCTGGTGAAAATGAAGAATGTCAACTCCTAGATTCGGTTAGAAAAGCCACTGGCTCTTCGATCATTCTCCTATAGCCCCGCCCTCTTCCATCTATCTAGCTCTCACACTTGCTTTCTAGCTTGCTGGTTCTCTGGCTCTTTTCACTTGCTCATGCTCATTAAACCAGCTACCATGTTTGGGGTTGTTCTGTGGAGAGGCCACCTAGCTTCTAGCATGATGGCAATAAACAGGTCACCCATTATGACAAATGGATGCGTGGTGGCTCCATCACTGAATCTCACGGTTTCTGACTACAGGCAACCTCCAACCAATGAGGGCAGGGAACAGAGCCCTCAGTCAACACAACTCACGGTGAACACACTCTTGCCAACAATATGAGTAAATTTCCCCTTTCTAGCCTTGAAATGATTGCAGTCCCTGCAAACACCTTGATTGTCATCTTGTGTGATACCATAAGCCAGAGGATCCAGTTAAGCCATGATTATTTTGCTGACCCAGAGAAAATGTGCAATAGTAAATGTTGTGTTCAGCTACTAAGTTACACAGCAGGTACCCATCTACTTGTCATCCTGGGTGGCTCCTTTGCTGCGATGATGCGGAAGTGGTGCCACTAGTGTTTCAAACATGAGGCGGTCGTCCACCATGGACAGGCTTTTGCAGAACTTCCAAAATAAGACCGACTAGCCAGAAAGGCTTGGTAAGCTACTTCTGAAAAAATAAATCAAGGAAAATACTAAGAATGACAGTATAAGATTGCCCAATATAGTGCTGCAAGGTAAGTTCCTCGGTGGGAAAGGACTCAAAAGTGCATAATGACCACAACCATGAACTCGAGCACACTTGGAGTTGTGAAGATGGCGCAGACCCAGGCAGTGCTGCACCGTGGTGTACGAGGGCTCACCAGCAGTCAGAAGCAACTCAGCAGCAACTAGAAACAAGATGGGTGGATAATTTACTACCGAGTAGGTGATAATAATCACACTATGCTGCTTGCACAGCCTCCTAGCTACAGAAGGACATTCTACTGATTTGGGAATAGGAAGATCCTCATTCTGTTCTTAGTCTTACATAACTGTAGGACTCCAGTTTCGCTCATTTAAAGTTGGTGTCTTCCTTTATTATTGTCTCCTCCAAATCCATCTTCCACCTTTTCATTCATTCATTCATTCAATATATACTCAGTGCTTCCTCTGTGACAGGCTCTGAATTGCACACTGGACACACAACACAACACATAAGAAATATAGCTGCAGTACCTACTCGCACGCAGGTTGCCAACAAGGTGCTTGAAACAGGGGACCCAATTCTAAGCACCCACATTTTAAATGGCACCCCCTCCTGAAGGGTGAGGTGACATAAAGATGATTCTCTGGAAGAAACAATTGGGACGCATCTCACCTGGGCAGACAACCCACAAACGCATCCATCTGACCAGAGGAATTCTACTTCACAGGGTTTGCCAACTGGCTTTCATCCTGGATGCGTGCCTTCTTGACTCAGTGTTTTCATACAAGTTGCACTTGAAACACCAATTGGCAGCCCTGAGTGAAGGGTTCTACCTATCTGCCCCTAAAGACCTTTGCGAACGTCCTTCAGTGAATCCTGACCAACTGCAGAGACAGAAGAACACAAACGGCCCAGACTAGTCGGCAACTAGAGCAGATTCCTTCAGCAGTGCCTCTCCCTTTCCGCCGACACATCCCAAACCTCACCCCCTCCTCCAGCAGACTTTGAGGCTGGCTGGCATTTTCTTTTGAAAAATAAGGTTTTGCATGCTAAGTTCTTCTTATTTTAATAGAAAAATCATGGATTTTTCTATCAAATATATGAGTAAAATTGATTTTCCATCAAGATGTGCTATGCTTATTCTATAGCTTCACCCACCTAGGGAACACTTGTCACTTTGGGCAGACCAGAAAGAAGTCTCTGTGTTGTTACTTCATTCCCAGAGCAGTCCTTTGATACAGGCGGCAGGGGGAGTGCGGGAGTCTCTCTGCTCCTCCGGCTCCACTTCTCACAGGTGTGAGAATTCTGGGGGCCAAGAGACTCTGCTCACCTGGCACCCAGGCACCCCCAAAGCTCAATGACTGTCATTTCATGGCCAGCAACCCAGGCAGTAGTTTGCTGAGGTCAAATCTACTCTTTGAAAAAGTCCACTTAGAGTTTTATAAATTCTGGAAGCTTAATGGTAAATGTGCTCATTATTAAAAATTACATAAACGTACAACTAAGTTATATTTAAAACAAAGATAAAAAATATAAAAAACATTATGTACTCATTAGTCCACCATGATTTATGTCCTTAAAGTTATTGAAAAAATGTGAATTCAAAGATAATGTAGATGTGCTGGAACTACCAGATCGTATGCTTATGTGGATTATGGGCCTATGAAATCGTTAACATAAAAGGCAGGGTAATATTTCCATGAACTTTTTTTTTTAATCTTTTTATTGGGGCTCATAAGGCTCTTAGATCTGTACATACATCACATGAGCAAAGCACCCTTATACATTCGTTGCACTCGTCACTCTCATAATTCACCTTCCACTTGGGTTCCTGGAATCAGCTCGGTTTCCCTTTTTTTTCCCCCATCCCCCTCCATCCCCGATCCCACCCCTGGTCCCTTGATAGTTTATAAATAATTATTATATCTTATCTTTTTTTTATATTTAAATATTTTTTTTTATTTTTTTATTTTTGGTTTCTCTTGTTATTTTTTTACAATTTTTATTTATTTTTTTTCCAATTCTTTTTTTTTTTTAATTTTAACAATTTATTGGGGCTCATACAATTCTTTTCACAGTTCATATATATACATACATCAATTGTATAAAGCACATCTGTACAGTCTTTGCCCTAATCATTTTTTTCTCTTTTCTTCTTTTACATTTTATTAGGGACTCATACAACTCTTACCACAATCCATACATATACATACATCAATTGTATAAAGCACATCCATACATTCCCTGCCCCAATCATTCTCAAGGCATTTGCTCTCCACTTAAGCCCCTTGCATCAGGTCCTCTTTTTTTTCCCCTCCTCCCTCCCCCTTCCCCCCTCCCTCATATGCCCTTGGTAATTTATACATCGTTGTTTTGTCATATCTTGCTCTATCCGGAGTCTCCCTTCCCCCCTTCTCTGCTGTCCCTCTCCCAGGGAAGAGGTCACATGTGGATCCTTGTAATCAGTTCCCCCTTTCCAACCCACTCACCCTCCACTCTCCCAGCATCGTCCCTCACACTCTTGGTCCTGAAGGTATCATCTACCCTGGATTCCCTGTACCTCCAACCCTCATATGCACCAGTGTACAGCCTCTGTCCTATACAGCCCTGCAAGGTAGAATTCGGATCATGGTAGTTGGGGGGAGGAAGCATCCAGGATCCGGGGGAAAGCTGTGTTCTTCATCGATACTACCTCACACCCTAATTAACCCATCTCCTCTCCTAAGCCCCTCTATGAGGGGATCTCCATTGGTCGACACTTGGGCCTTGGGTCTCCACTCTGCACTTCCCCCTTCATTTAATATGATATATATATACATATATATACATGCATATATACATATACACATATATACACATACATACACACACTTATATCTTTTTTTTTTTTGCATGATGCCTTATACCTGGTCCCTTGGGCACCTCGTGATCGCACTGGCCGGTGTGCTTCTTCCACGTGGGCTTATTTGCTTCTTAGCTAGATGGCCGCTTGTTCACCTTCAAGCCTTTAAGACCCCAGACACTATCTCTTTTGATAGCCGGGCACCATCAGCTTTCTTCACCACATTTGCTTATGCACCCATTTGTCTTCAGCGATCCTATCATGGAGGTGTGCAGTCAATGATATGATTTTTTGTTCTTTGATGCCTGGTAACTGATCCCTTTGGGACCACTCGCTCACTCAGGCTGGTGTGTTCTTCCATGTGGACTTTGTTGCTTCTGAGCTAGATGGCCGCTTGTTTATCTTCAAGCCTTTAAGACCCCAGTCACTATCTCTTTTGATAGCCGGGCACCATCAGCTTTCTTCACCACATTTACTTGTTCACACACTTTGGCTCCAGCCATTGTGTCGGGAGAGTGAGCATCATAGAGTTCCAATTTAATAAAAGAAGGTATTCATGCATTGAGGGAGTGTTTGAGTAGAGGCCCTTCATATGAACAATGGTGTTCTATGTATCTTGGACTCCACATACCGTGGCATCACCACAGGAACTTGAAGATGGCCCTGGCGACCAGATGTGGCCCACAAAAATCAGTAACTGAAAAACTGATTTATTGTTTTTATGATTGTCCAAATACCAGGAGAAGAATGGGAAAATTTTAAGAAAATCTTTATGTTGGCTGTGATTATTAGTATTGTCATTAAAATTAAATAAGATTTCAAAGTCTAGCCGCTATAATGGCTGTGTTAAAAAATATGAAAAAGAAAATAAAAACCTCAATCCAGGAATCTTTTTGACATAACTATATTCCATGCCATTCAAATGAAGAAAAACAATGTGTTCAAAATTCTATACATACAACTATTTTCATCATCCTGTAATGTTAAAAAATACAATAGAACTAATTCTTCCTTCGAATTATTAACTAAATTTGAGAAAGTTTGACATAAATACTATAAAATCAGGCTTCAATAGTATCCAGTTTATTAACTGCTATTTACCTAGCTAATGAAAATAAAAATTGATTTTTCTAGTTCTTCATCTCAATCACCAAGAGTAACCATATACTCTATACTACTGCCCTCTTTAGGAAACAGAGTTCATTCAAAATCACTGATTGAACAGGAATACACTTGCATTTTCAGAAAGGGCAGGAAACTTTCTTCTTGTTTCTGTGCCTTCAAAACACTAAAATCTATAGAACACATCTAAAGACAAAAGAGTTCTGAGAAATGTTTAGCTCTGGTAGATTTAGCTTGTTTTCATTTATACCACTTTCCTCAAATATTTTCCAATCTAACAAAAAGGTTATATTCATAAGTTTAAATTTTCATTTATTTATGTAATGACACAAAGAAAGAAAAACAATCAAAATATAACAATAAAACATACTGACAATCCAGAAGAAGAATTGTTAAACTTTGGCACTGTTTTTCTAAATGAGCTCTGATTTTATTTCAAATTTTCCATATTCACAGAAACATGGGACTTTTTAAGGTATTTTCATTTTACGTAGAAGATATTTATTTATATCTTGAAAACTGATTTCGAATTGTTTCAATCCTCCTTGCTACTTAATATGTGCTGTCTTTTTGTAGCTTGCCATTTCTCTAGACTACTTGTTCCAAAAATGTTTTCAAATTTGTTTTCACATTCTACATCTATTATTCACTAGACAAAGATTTGAAAGAAGCATTGCACTTGTTTTTAGGAGATTCTATTGGAAGTGTCTTTTAAACACAAATTCATCTTTTGCTAATGAATAATATTTGTCAATAAGTACTACCTCCCAAGAACCTTCAAATCATACTTCATGGATCTAATCACATTGCTATCATAGATTCTGCCGCTCATCTAGATCATGAACTAATCTTGGGACTCTCCAATTCATTCAAACTTAACTCCTTCCAATTCATTTTGAGCTCCACTTAAAAAAAATTAATTTCTAACACAGAAAAATTGATATTATTTTTCTGCTTAAAACTCTTCAGTGCATTCTTCCTATCAAAAATGTCACAATTTTATATAGATAACATAATGTGTTAGAGGTTTGTGTGTGTGTAGGTAAAAGTGATGAAAAAACTTTCTAACTTAAGAAAGATATAGGTTCATTGACAAAAGCCAAAGGGGAAACTGGTGAAAACAGAGCGTTCCAGCTGACAGAGCCCCATGGACAATCTCCCCAGAGCACCCACCACACTACTCTTCATTCATTCAACTTGCATTCAAATCCCGTGGACGGAGCATGGCTTAGCAGGTCTAAATCCCATGCCTACCCTTTGGAGTCTAGCAAGACTGTGTTTTTGAGAGGCGACAGTTTCTACGGCAAAGACTTCCCAATATTTTCTCTTTCACTTATTTAATGTCCTAGATGATCTGTTGCATACATACTATATTCCTACTCTCCCTCATAGGTAGGTTCTGTCCAATGGTACCTAAATGGACATTGTTATATAAGAAGTATCCTTAGGAACAGATGACATGTCTTTTCCTCCTCTTTCGCCCAATGGCTGGCTGAAACACAGAAGGACTATTTGTAGGCTCAGCAGCCAGTGCACCCATCAAGTAGCTTTGGGAATGGAAATCATATGTGGTAGAGTAACAGCATTAGGTGAAGCTAGGCCTCAGACAATAGAGGAGCACCTCTACACTGTGTGTGCGTGTGTGTAAGAGAGTGAGGTCCGTTTCCAATTGACTTACTTGTGGAGTTCACATTTTTGTAGCTAAATCTAATTGGAATCAAAGTGCTAATATTGGAAGAGTATAGATGAGTACAGATGCTGGACAGGAAAACAAGCAAACCAGCAGATGTCCTCTACATGAGCCACTCATGGCTCTGAATCTGTTCACATATTCCCTCCACCCAGAATTCATTTCAGTGAGAATCATTTCAAGTTCTCTTGGTGAAAGCAATTGGCTACTAAAGTACTTTTATCCCTTCATTGGAGTGGCTAGCTCAACATATATCAATGGTCAGGACTTCCCCTGTTGTCTCATGAATCCTCATGTCCCAAGATGAGTTGCTGTATGTTTTTCACACTCCCCCATGCAAATTCCCATAAAACCAAATGTAATTTCACCATTGTGCTTACCATGCTTTAAAAAAGTGGCATATATGTATACTCACTCATGTGTGTGTGTACAACCAACTTTTCCCTGTCTCTTTTCAAAATACGCCAAGTTGCTCGACCGATCACAACTGAGTGGATCTAGTTTCAAATTTCCCCATTACCTATAACAGAAGCTCAGTGTACACTAAACACTAGTTTTATTGTCTACAATCCTAATTGAAGTGTAAACTTCTGAATGGTACCATCTTAGAATGGTTTCTCTAGAAACCAACTCTGAGAAGGAGAGGTGAATGAAGAGGTCTGTTTGCATGTCTTCTCAAAAGACAAATTGAAAAGAAGTGAGATAAATGAATTGGTCTGAAGAAGAATTTCCCTTGCAGTGCTGTTGTAAATCAAGTGTCAGGCTATCCTATGGGGTGCTCGGGAGATGGGATGCCCTTCAGAATTGTCACAGTTACGATGAGAGACATGGCTTGCTATCTTTATATCAATTAGTCAGTATCCATTACCGGCAGAGATTGTACACCCATGTCTTGTTCTTTTTTCAAGAAACAAATTCCTTGTATAGTTAAAACAATTTACTTAAAGTGAATAGATAGACAGAAATAGAGATGAATGAAAAAGGATGTATATTTTCAAGCAAAGGGGATGATATTAATTAAGAAGAAATTGAAATTATCTGAGAAAGCTAGAAGACTAGAGAGGGAAATAACTGCTATAGCCAACAGGACCATCAAAGTTGAAACAGCATATATGTCTCAGTCTGACATTCATTAAAAATGAGGCAAATGAGACCTCAAAGAGGTTAAATGACATTATTGAGGTTCATACTCAGTGTGAAATGACCTAGACAGTAGGAGTGCAAGTTGAGACTTAATGCTCAGAAAATGAGCTTAAATATAAAGAATGAAATGTCATTTGTTGGGCTAATCACAAAATAGGTAATGTTGGTCCTAAGCAGAATAGAAAATAAGATAGAAAAATAAAACTAAAAAAATTTAAGACTAAAAGCTTCACTATTTTCTTTAAACTAGTTGTTAAAATAATTAGCATAAACCAAATAAAGGTGTTTATGAGCTCCACAGGGCAAAAGTTTATAAAAATTGTTAGTTGATTGTCCTAGGCTATTGAGAGAGATGAAGAAAGTACACTCTTCCACATGCAGTTATTCAAACAAGCAGAAAGTTCAAATAAAATAATTTGTTACAATGTCCAATTCTCACAAAAGTAATCCATAGAGTTTTTCTCTCAAAATATGTAAATATATATTTTATACATGGGGAAATACATCTATGTGCATATATTTATAGGTTTAGTATCAACATAGCAGATGGACATTGGGCCTGTACTCAAGTACTCCCTCAATGCAAGAACACTTTGTTCTATTAAACTGACATTCTATGATGCTCACCTTCCTGACATGATTGGTGAAGACAAAGTGGATGCATAAGGAAATGTGGTGAAGAAAGCTGATGGTGCCTGGCTATCAAAAGATATATTGTCTGGGGTCTTTAAGGTTTGAAGGTAAACAAGTGGCCATCTAGCTCGGAAGCAACAAAGCCTACATGGAAAAAGCAGACCAGCCTGTGTGACCATGAGGTGTCAAAGGGATCAAGTATCAGGCATCAAAGAATAAAAAATCATATAATTATGAATGGGGGGGAGTGTGGCGTGGGGACCCAAAGTCCATCTGGTCCATCTGTAGGCAACTGGACATCCCTTTACAGAAGGGTCACAGGGAGGAGACAAGCAAGTCAGGGTGCAGTGTAGCAAGGATGAAATATACAACTTTCCTTTAGTTCTTGAATGATTCTCTCCTCCCTCCCCCTCCACCCACAGCATGATTTCAATTCTACCTTACAAATCCAGCTAGACCAGAGGATGTGCACTGGTACAGATAAGAGCTGGAAACACAGGGAATCCAAGACACATAAATCCCTCAGGACCAGTGGTGAGAGTGGTGATACCACGAGGGGAAGGGGAAGGTGGGGGAGAAAGGAGGAACCAATCACAATGATCTAAATATAATCTCCTCTTTGGGGAGACAGACAACAGAAAAGTGGGTGAAGGGAGATGTTGGACGGTATAAGACATGACAAAATAATAATAACTTGTAAATTATCAAGGGTTCGTGAGGGAGAGGGGTTTGGAAAGGAGGGGTGAAATGAGGAGCAGATACGAAAGGTTCAAGTAGAAAGAAAATGCTTTAAGAATGATGATGGCAACAAATGTACAAATGTGCTTGACACAATGGATGGATGTATGGATTGTGATAAGAGTTGTATGAGCCCCCAATAAAAAGATTTATAATATATATTCTCCAACTAAAGACAATCTTTTTAAACTGCTAAGAACAGATATTATTCTTGATATTTGCCAAAGGTCAAGAAGAAGTTATGCAACCTTCTTAAAAAGAGAAAACGTTTCAACATCACTTCTTCTTTTAAAAGTTTTCAGTATCTTATCTGTTGTGTCTTAAATTCCTGGGCACAGGTGAGGAGTGGGAGTGGGGCATACATTAGTAGTCTCTTTGTGTTTACATCTCATCTTTCCAAAGATAAGTTGTACATTCTGAATAATTACTTAGAATATGTCTTTCTCGTGGGGCATCAATTACATTACCAAAATAAATTACATCGGGAACATCCTCATCATCATCTGCCACTTGTTTACCACACATCACTGTGTGCAGAAGGCTGTGAGTACATGAAGGGGTGGGCTTCTAACTCAGAAGCCAGTAACATGAATACACCAGCCGCCTTACTTTCAAAGACTTACAGCCTTGAGAAAAACCCTATGGGGCAGTTCTACTCTGCGCTCCTGTGTTCCTGAGTCGGGATCAATTAGTTTTGTCATTTTGGTTTGATTTTGTTTGGTTAGGGCTTACATATATCAATTAGTAAATTCTATGTACTGAGTTTTGAACCAGAAAAAACTTATCCTCAGGTATCAACAAACTGGGCAAAGTCATATAACTTGGGGATCTAAAGGGAGAACCTACACTGTCTAACACCTAGTCTAACACTTCCCACCACACTTCAATTCTCAAACAAGCTTTTCTTTACTAACAATAATTCCACATTCTAAAGGCCAACTTAAAGAGTAAACATCTATCGCTTCACTTTCCTGGAATTCTTTAAAATATACTAGATAAGTGCTACAGAGAGAAACTATCCAACTGAGGAGGTGACACTCTATTTACATCACCGACTCACCTTTGGCATAATTTCCCAGCAAAAACACCATCATCACTGCCATCCTCAGAAAATAACAGGATTTTTGCCTGAGGAGGGATGATGAAATAAAGCCTTAAATTGGCAATAAAAGGCTCCAGCAGAAAGCTTGGCATCAAGCTAATAAATAAGTATCGCCAAGAAAGAGAGAAAGCTTTGCTTTCCAACACTCTGTGTGAAAACATAAGCAGGCACAGTGTCACTTGTTCACAAAGTCATATAAAACATATTTTGGAAATCCAATTAGTAAAAAATCCTGCAGATTGGAAATGTCTGCAAGTTACTCTATTCACTGTGTTGGTTTGAGAATTTACTGGATTTTGTTGATGTTTTCACATTTTTCAAGTTCCTACCTAAAAGGCTTATTAGTGTTGTGCTTAACCATAGTTAAGTGCATGCAGCAGGACAATGGTACACTTACCCACTCTATGACATTTCAAAGTTTGCATAGACTGGCAATAGAAAATAATAAAAGAAATCTGCATGCAACTTTCAGATATGTCTCTTATGAAAGGCATTTAAAACAATCAGGCAGATAGCCGTGAATCTAAACCAGCCAAAGACCATAAGCTGGAGCTCTTCTGACCCCAGCACTTTAGTAACAATGAAGATAAATCACAGCGTCAGTAAAGGGAGATAGAATGCATGTCAGTCTTGGCTCCATGGAAAAGACATATGAGACACACTCGGGGAAACTAAATTTACACAGTCTCCAGAATGAGCATCAAGGAGGGAAGCTGATCACACTCTATAAATACCACCAAGGTAACACCATAAATAATTAAGGAGAGGAAATATTCGTCATCTCTGAAGGAGCTCTAAAAATGAAGTTTTAGATTTACTTCTCTATTCCCACTTCTTGGCATCAAAACAGCTTTGTGTTGAGAGTTGGTTGCTCCTGCCCAGGACATATTGGGGCAGAAGAGTTGACATGTGGCTATAGTTACTCGGCCCTGCATAAGAAGAAGGACTCTCCTTTGTCCCACAGACCATACAGCTCAGACCCCCCAGCAGTGGAGGGATTAGACCTCTGCCAATCAACACTTCTGAAGCATGCCTCTAACCACCCCAGGGAGCCAGTGTCCAACCCTCCTAAACACAAGAAAAAGAAATTGGATTTGTGGCTTCTCAAAAAGTTAAAAATGAGGGGTCATAGGGAAGAGATGAGTCAGTCAGGGTGCAGTGTGGCACCAATGAAACACACAACTTTTCTCTAGTTCTTTGGTGTTTCCTTCACCCCACTATCATGACCTCAATTCTAACTTACAAATTGGATTAGACCAGAGCATGCCAACTGCTGTAGATAAAAGCCCCAAACACAGGGAATCCAGGATAGATAAACCCTCAGGGACAACAATGAGAGTGGAGATACCAGGAGGATTAGGGGATAGTGGGGGAAGAAAGGGGGAATCAATCACAATGATCAACAAGAACCCCCTCCAAGGGGGACAAATAATGGAAAAGTGGGTGAGGAATGACGGGGGACAAGGTAAGATATGGAAATAATAATACATAACTTATCAAGGGTTTGTGAGGGTGGGTGCGGAGGGGAGGTAGGGGAAGAAATGGGGAGCTGATATCAGGGGTTCAATTGGGAATAGAATGCCTTGAGAATGATGGTGGCGGCATATGTGCAAATGTGCTTGGCACACTGGATGAATGTACGGATCGTGATAAGGGATGTAAGAGTCCCCAATAAAAGTATTTTAAAAAATGCAATGACCACATAAGACAGCAATTCCACTCCTAGGCATATGTTCAAAAAATTAAAAGCAGGACACTGATACTTATATACCAATGTTCATTGTAGCATTAGTCATAATAGTAAAAACTCGAAACAACCAAAATGCCTGTCAACAAATGAATGGATAAGCAAAATGTCTGTGCATACCTATGAAATCTGCTGTCATCTACGCTGGCTCATGGGGACCCCGTGGATGTCAGAGGGGAAGTTTGTTCCATAGAGTTTTCCATGGCTGAAATTTTACAGAAATAGACTGGCAGGGTTTTCTTCTGCAGAGTTTCTTGATAATTTCAGACAGCCAGCCTTGTAATTATTAACTGACAACTATGTGTCTCACCCAAAGAAGGTACACACATACGATGGAATATTACTTACTCCATACACATAAATGAAGTTAACATACACATACTACAATAGATGAACTTAGAAAGCATTCTGCAAAGTGAAATAACCCAGAGAGAAAATGACAGGTGTTGCACAATCCCACCTAAATAAGCAATAAAGTAGGCAAATGTACAGCGTAGAATGTATATCAGTGGTCCTCAGGCTCAGAGGGGGGGGGAGGAAAGTAAGGACTTAATGTGCACTGAGCTCCAGGTGACCAACGTTTTAGAATAGCACTGCCCACAACTATCCAAAGGAAGAAACACAGTAACAGTGGGTCTACTGCATGTATGTATGTATGTATATATGTATATATATTCTATTTGCTCAAATGAGTGCTCACCATGTAATAACATGGCATTTAGCAACCTGTAAAGTATAGGTAAAACATCTAGAGATTTCATTAAAGTGCAATTCTAAGTAGGTCTGAGGGGATTAGATGTGAAAGTTGAGAACAAAGAAAAATCAGTTTAAAAATATGACTTTGGTCATAGAAAAAATGCTGAATATTGTTTGATAAAACATTTCAAGACCAATTACCTATTCATTGAAATGCCTTTTTTAAACAGAATAAACTACACACGTGGAAATGGTTGGTTAGAATACACAAGAATCAATCAACTTTATCTGTGTAAAGACAAGATGGAAAAAGTTCAATTTCATTAGACAAAACAACGTCAAGGAACAGCCATGAAAAGAGATCATCAATGGCTCATATGCAAGTTCAAGTTGAAGCTGAAAAAAGAAATCCATGAAAGCCAAAATAGAGCGTGGATTTAAAAGGCCATCTCAAAAATAGATAGGACACATTAGACCAGATGAGTTGTGGGATCATATCAAGGATACCATACATTAAAAAGGCAAAGTCAGAAAAATTTTTAAAAATTAAAAACAGAGGGGACCCGGAAATGTGCTTTGGGGCACAGAATGGTAGCTAAAGCCAATAGAGAGATGCTGAATCAAAAGAGTTACACAGAAGGTTTCAAAACCTAGAGGTTGTTATCATGAAAAATTCAAACACCTGGAAATAAACAACTAAGAAGGAAAAACATACCCAATATTTTTCAAGTTGAAAGAACTGAAAAGGAAAGGGTTCAGTCATAATATTGAAAGATTCGGCAAAACAAGAGGGAAACCCTACAAAAGATGGCTTTCCAGAATGGCTGTTACAATGGGCTCATCCATGACAATTATGGAGATGGTGCAAGACCAGATAGTGTTCTGCTACATATAGTGTTTTAATAAATCAAAGATGACCTGGCAATATCACACCAACATCATAGACCAGATACTGAACAACAAAAATATAATCAAGAACTGACAGCACTAAGAAACTAATGACACACCCATTCAGAAGTTTCAATAAATGGCTCCAACCCTGGACACACTCACACATCTGTTTAGAAGATGGCTATCTGTTTGGAAGATAGTAACCAGACTACAGCCTGAAAAGATGCCTATTTGTTCCCATTCCAAAGAAAGGTGAGCCAATTGAATACCAGGCTTTTCAAAAGTTTGTGAAAAAGAAAAGAGATTAGGAAAATGAATTTCCACTAACTTTTTAAAGCCCCCTTGTACCTACATTATCAAACAATATCTTTAATATTGAATTGTCTTAGTGTTCTCTATTTTACTTCTCTAGATTCCAATATCCATTGAAGTGGCTACACAGCAACTCAGAGACCAAATCCACGATTAAATGATTTATTAAAGAAGTTAACAAATTGTAATGCCCATAAGAGGTGCTCAGGGTAGTTGCTAACCAGGACATGTGTGTGACAAAGTCACAGGTCTGTTAATACGGCCAAATTGGCGTACCCTTTTGCTGTAACCCTCAATCCAAAGGCAGTCAGCTCAAGCTCTATGGATCAGCAACCCAGCTCTTTTAAGAACCCAGAGGTGCCCCACTGGAGAAGTCTGCCTCCTGAACAACAGCCCTAATCTCAGCTCGGAAACCCAGCCCTCCCCTCTCATGCTCTAGCTCCTGGTGTGACAGCTGCCCCTCTGCTGCGATAACTGTCATCTGGATCCAGAAGGACCCTATGCAGTCATCTCTGGTCCACTCTTGCGTCCTGCTGATAAGGACATCCCTACTCTTCCTTCTCAGGTGATACACAGCAGGATGGCACTCCCAGGAATCCTGTTTTCAATGACTCACAAGTGAATCTGATCAGTATTATCCCCACCTTCTTACCAGACCCATGCATGGAAAGGTTGTTTATGGGAGTTAGAGACTTTGGCCAGAAGAACCACATTAAATCATTCAGTGCCCCTTCGAGTATCACATGCAGTTAAAGCTTTACTGAAGATAATTCAACCATGGCTGCAGCAGTGAGTGGACAGAAAGCTGCCAAAGCTCAAGCTGCGTCCCAAAGACGATGCTGAATTAGAGACGCCATTGGGGGAGTCGGGGGATCCTGGCAAGAAGCAGAGAAGACCAGAAGCTTATTTACCTGTATTTTATTGACTACACAGAAGCATTTGACTGTGAGCATCCTAACAAATTATGGAGAACACTGCAAACAATGACCACTGCAGAACACTTCACGGAAGGCATGCAGAAGCTGTCAGAGACCACAAGGCAACTGTTAGAACAGAACAACGGAATGCTGTGAGGTTTAGAGCAGAAGGGAAATGTGTCTGGGTTGTGTCTATTCCATCTGTGTCCTGAGCAAGTAATCTGAGATTCTGGATGTTTTAAAGAATATGGCGTCAGGACTGGAAGTAGATTGACAACCTGCAATATATAAATGAGATAAACTTGCTTGCTGAAAGTGAAGAGGACTTGGAACACTTCCTAATGAAGATCAGAGTGTAGCCTTCAGCAGACTGCAAATCCATGTGAAGAAAACAATGGACCCAAGTCAACATCATGATAAACTGAGAAAAGATTCATGTTCTCAAGGCTTTCATTTTATTTGTACCGATAATCAATGTCCATCGGAGCATCAATCAAAAAATCAAATGATCTATTACATTGGGGCAATCTTTTGCAAAAAGAGTTCTTTAAAGTGCTAAAGAGCTAACTTTGAGGACTAAGGTGTGCCTGACTCAAGCCATATTCTTTTCCATTAGCTCGTGTATGTAAAAACCGAGCAATAAATAAGAATTGATGCCTATAAATCATGGTGTTGGTGAAGGATACTGAAAGAACCATGGACTTCCAGAACAAAAACAAGTTTGCCTCAGAAGAAGTACAGGCAGAATGCTCTTTAGATGCAAGGATGAAAAGGCTTTGTCTCGCGTACTCTGGACATGTGATCCAGAAGGTCCGGTCCCTGGTCAACACAGACCGATTCTCACAGAAGTCTACACAGTGGGTTCCAAGATAACAGTGTTTCAGGGTAACCCAGAACTGGACTGCGTTTCACCTGTTGTACATAGGTTGCTCTGTGCTCCATTAAATTGGCAACCCACAATACCAACAACAGATCCGGGAAAGACTTTGAGAGTCTGTTTTTCTTAGTGCTCCTAAATGATCCTGAGGCTGCCGTGTTATGGGCCACTCTTTAATAGTAAGCATCGGAGGAGTTGAGAGTTTTGTGGGAGAGACAGGCACAGAGAGATAAAACTAATCTAACGACACGGCAACAAATAATAGAATTCGCCCTAGTAATGAAAAGAGTGAGGGGTTTGGTTGCTAACTGAAAGGGCGGTAGTTTGAACCCACCCCATTGCTCCACAAAAGAACTACCAGGCCATTTGCTCTATAAAGACGACAGACAACGCTGTATGGACAGCTTTACGGGGTCCCGTGAGGTCCTTGTGGGTCACAATTGACTCAGTAGCACATAACAAGCACAGCAACAACATATTATAGGTCACTAACTAAGCCTGAGGAAGTGCAGTTTCCCAGAGAAGAAAACTCTTCATTCAGTTCTGAAAAATGATGTTATTAAAGATCTTGAAAGGACGCTCAAGAAATTCTCGTGACATTTCCATTCACAGATAGTTAATATGACTAAGTTGAGGAATAAGAGGGATTCAATTAGATCCTGATTGACGTTGGTTGGCCTGGGATTTTACAGTGACTGAACAGAAGACAGTATGGAGCAGAACAGCACGGGCTTTCAAATCAGGTAACATCTCTGAACGAATGTTTCCCATGGGGAAATGGGCACAATAAAACCTGTCTCTGGGGTTGTAGAAGGTATAACAAATGTGAGCTCTTAACATGTGTCACGCTCTCTCCCCTTTTATTGGCATCTAAAATCAATGGCAACTCCAACCTCACCATAAATGCTCTCCCCACCCTCCATCCTTTATAGTTACTTTCATTTCTGATTGCTCTAAATGTGCTTATGTCTCTAAAAAAACACTGAATTTGCAAATTTTCTGTCTTCTAGGGAAAAATGAGTTAAATGTATTATTCCACTTGCTCACTGTTATTATTCTTTAAATAATAGTTCATAAGCCTATTCCTCAAAATAAGTAAAGATGTGGTCATCGTATATCTGCCTTAAGTTTTTCAAGGGAGCTTGGATTTCAAATATTCTGCCCACTCATTAAATAATGATCACCAATTTTTGGTTTAAAAAATGGCTACCACTGACATAAAACAGAGCATAATAAATTGCCACCATGGGTCCGCGGAAGGGTTTTACTAAAAAAAATTTTTTTTAATAATCTCATTCTAATGTTTGTCTTCAATTCCTAACATATAAGGTATGATGGGGCAAACCTCCATGATTACCATATTATCCCTGTACTCAGATTGTGTATAATCTGGGGGTTGGGGGGTGAGTCTGCAAAACCGGTTGCCACAATGTTGGAATTGGTCTGCATAATACCAAACCCAAAACCAAACTCACTGCTATTGAGTCTATTCCAGCTCACAGTGACCCTACAAGGACAGGGTAGAACTGTCACTGTGCATTTCACAGACCCTAACTCTTTATGGGAGAAGGAAGCCCCTTCTTTCGCTTACAGAGTGGCTGTTGGTTTCAAACTGCTGACCTGGTAGTTAGCAACAAATGGATTACCCTTATGCCACCAGGGCACCTTCTTGTGTGCTGAAGGCAGTTATTTCTTCCAGTGACCCACAGACAACACTTGACTCTCTTATTTTGGTTTCCATCTTCTGCTTGCCAGCCAAACAAAGAAAGTCTAGGCATTCTGCTCCCCATTTCTCTCCCATTCTACATGGAACAAAGTATTGTGATCCTAGTTAGAAGTTTGTTTCATGTTGCCTCTTGCAGTGCATAAATCCAGGCAATTATGTGATGGCCTTGCTGTTCCCTTGGTGCATTCTCTTCATACTTGCAGCGTTGGCCTGGTAGTGGCGAATTCCCAGAGCATTTGGTTGCGGAAAATATCTTGATTTTCCACACTTGTTTTTAAGTGACATCTTTCTGGGTAGAGGATTCTTAGTTAGAGATCATTTTTGTTTAATAATTTATACATTTTGTTCCATTGTCTAAAATTGCTGGGGGGTATGTACACTGATTCTATGAATGCTTCTCAGTAAGTTACACTGATCTTTGTCTCTTGCTGCTTTCCGAATTCTTTTGCTTTGGTTTTGAAGAGTTTTATTAGAAGACGGCTGGGAGTTAATCTTTGTCTCTTTTGGTTGACATCCATGGATTGTGTTTGGTTGCAGTTGGTTTGGGCGGGGTGACTGGTTGTGGTTGGGTAGTTGGGCGGTTGTGGCTGTTGGTTGTTGTTGTTGGCTGTGGTGTAAATTCCACTCAGAGTGACCTGTGTACAACAGAAGGACACACTGCCTGGTCTTCCACTATCCTCACAATTGTTCTTTTCAAGGTCATTGTTGCAGTCACTGTGTCAGTTAATCTCTGTGAGGGCCTTCTGCTTTTTCACTGTGCCGACACGAGTCCGTAAGTCCCTCATTGGACTCATGCAGTCACATGCCATGATGCAGAATGCAAGAAGATCACAGGCCGGTGGGTGCAAAGTCTCGTGGTTCCAATGGCCGTGGATCCGAGAGTTCTCATAGTGACTCACCAGCAGGAAGGTGAAAGGAAAGAGAAAGAGGCGCCGGTCTCCAGGCAGCCATTTATTTCATCGCACCTCCTAAGGAGGTCATCAAGTTGCAACCTGGCTGGCAGGCTATCCTCCACCCACATCTTCTTACAGGAGCCAGGTACAAACAAAAAAAAAAAACCCTAACTATCACATTGTGCTTTTTCAGGAACCAGTCTCTACTGGTGACATGTTCAGAGTACACAAAACTAAGTCTCGCCATTCTCACATCAATAAAACACAAGTAAACTACTGGTAAGGATGTTTTCTTTCATCTAAGATCCAGCAACATCAATGTCATCCCTCCTCTGATTCCTGCTCAAAGTTCTGCTCATGTAGCTTCTCGTATTTGTTTCTCTGTTCAGTTCTAATCATCTCTATGGTTATCGCTTGAAAAATAATATCTATGTCTTTACTATTACTATAGAGTTCTGGAATGTCTATATTAGACTGATTCCTAATTAAATCAAATATTACCTTTTCTTTTGTTTCTTGTTCTTGAGGCTTGTTATTTTGTCTTTTAATTCACTCATTCTACAGTTTGTCTGTTGACCTCTACTATGGTCTCTCTCCTATTATATTACTACTTTGCCTTGTTTTCCAATTTTCTTTCTTTTTTAAGTTTCAGTTTCCTTGTTGAATCTCTCATTTTGTTCCTCCATTTTCTTTTTTAACCATTTTACTAGCATATAATTCACATATAATACAATAATTCAATCATATTTTTTAAAAGTAATACAATCATCACCACAATCAATTTCAGAACATTTACCTCGTGTATCCTTTGTCATTAGCTCGCCATTTCCCTACAACCTCCCCCACTGTGCCATGAGGAAACCATTCATCCAATTACTTACTTGATATATTTCTATCTCAGTCGAAATATTAAAAAACCTTGTTGTACTTAGTTTAGTTTAAATTTGTTCTAATTTTAAAAGGCTCAAAAGAGAGATCAAGTGGTAAGGTGATACATTTTTAACCTAATTGTATCTTTAATAATCCACTTTCCAATACACTCCTTCCATTGTTTTCTGTGACTTTTGCTTCCTCCAAACACATTTAGCACCACAGTCTGAAAATGATTGATTCTTGGCAGTAGTCTGACCTCATGGGATAAAATCTCTCTCCTCCATGCTTTTCTTTTGATTGATCCTTCTCTTGTAATTCTGCGTGCTTTACTATTTTTAGTTAAACCTTGGTCATTTTCCTATTTCTTTTTTAACTTTAAATGTCATACTCTAGTTTTCGGTGGGAACTGTCTCTGATTGACTGACCTGGTAGCACCAAGGTCAAATAACCAGGTGCCAATCAAAAGACTCGGGTCCACACTCAACAGCCTCTGCGTGGGGAAAGACCCCTGCCTTGGAAACCAGCGGGGTGCTGCACTCTGTCCACAGGTCCCTGTGTATCCGAATCAAGAGAGCAGCCATGGACTAGCTATCTTTTCCTGAAAGAAGTCATTATTCAGTGCTGATTCAGTTCCGGATGCTTGAATTCAGAAAGACAACAGGTATATATGGAAATGGCGGGAATATTTAGCTGCCTGGACTGTGATGTAAGCAACAGGGCTTGACTATCCAGGGCAAAGACTAGAGGGCTCTTTCTTTCCCTCATGGGTGCCCCTTTACCCTCCTGAGTACCCCTTTACAGGCTCTCCGATGGTGTCTCACAGTAGACCAAAAGCTGGCTCCTTCTCTCTGTGTCAGTAACGGTGTGGACTCTTCCCCCGACCCTGCTGCTTGCAGTTCCTCCCTGTCCTGCTGTCCATTTGTCTCGAACCTCAGCAAGATTCAAGTGTTCTCTCGTAGCGGCACAGCCTCCTGTTAACCCCTCTCAGGTTCAAGGCCTATGAATTCCTATCACCAAGCCACACTGCTTTAACATACCAGGTGACAGCTTATTCAGGTGAGTTTCTCTTTGATGTCCCTTCTCTGGAGGACTGCCCAATCCCAGCTCAAAATGGCTGTGAAGAAGGAGTCATACAACGTTAGTGGGAAGGTTCTCTCGGCTGCTTTGCCATCGCTGGTCCTCATCGTCCCTGCTGCTGGAGTCACCCCAACTCCCAGGTTCTTAGCTGCAGCCCAGAATTCTGGGGCTTCCATCCATGCTGTATTTATTCACTGTTCGTTGAACAGGGTCACATTAGAGTTAGCCTGCCACCAACAAGGTTGGCAGTTCAAACCCACCAGATCTCCACAGGAGAAAGTTGAGACCGTTTCTATAAAGATTGACAGCCTCAGAAAACCTACATAAGATTGAGTCAGAGCGACTCAAGGGCGGTGGGTGGGTGGTTGCACTGAGTCGGTTTCTGGGGAATGAACAGGGGCACGCGCGCACTGCTTCTTCCTCCTCATTCTCTTTGCACTCGCTCTGCTTTTATGCTTCTTAACTCAATTCAATGAACAGTTTTAATTTTCTAAAAGCCGAACTATAGATAATGGTTACATAGGTGCTGTTATCATGAAACCCCAAAAGTTATTATACTTTCAAAATTTTGCAATTTTTCACAAAAGACTTCAAAATACCAACAAAAAGGCGCTGAAATAAAATATCTCTAGATGCCAGAATCATTTCATATGTATATGTGCTCATCAGTTTATCTGGATTTCATATCTGTAGTCCAAAAAATTAATTCCTCATAAAGTAAATATAAAATGTCATTTAGGGCTGTGCAGTCTTAATGTTCCCTAAACTTTCTTGCCAGAGCACAGATGTCGTCCTCGGCAGAATATAAAGTCAACACTCTATGACTGGCAAGCTCTAAGCAACACATAGTCACAATAACAGAATCTGAGTGGGAGTGGATTTGGAAATACACAGTTCTTGTACCTGTTCTATCATGAAGAATCAGAGTGAACCTTATAACTACACCCTAAGTCATTTTTACTAAGGCAAAATTCTGGCAAGAAAGGAAAAATCTACAAATGAGCAAAGTGCCGACTGAGGCAATCAGGATGACGAATGATTTGCTGAACAACAAACGTTACAGAGATTTCTGCTCTCTGTGAGCATCGGAATGTGATTATTTTATACCAGACCCCTTGAGATACAATCCACGCTGGAGAGGCGGAGCGAACGACCTCAGTTCTCCTTCTCCTTTACAAAGATTAGAAGAAGAGAAAATAATTAGGAAAACCGTCCAGAGGCCTCTGTAAACCCAGAATTGTACCCATTCCACTGGATAAAAAAAATCAAAGGTTGACTTTAGTCTCCAAACAACTGAACCATAAAACACTATTTCTCTATGTGCATCAACACTTGTGTTTGAATTATCCAATGCAATATTTTCATTTTTTTATTTATAAAAAAACCTGTTCCTAAAGGAAAATTTTTCCAATATTGTCTATTCAAAATATGATGTAAATAAACAATGAACAAGATACATTTCATCTATACCTCAGTGCAAAATCACTGACCCTAAAAAATGGTATGAAGATATTTTTATCCCTATTTCCCATCACTTGAAGTATATTTAGGCTACATGGACAAGAGGGTCAGACATGGTTCACTAAGGACACAAACGGAGCTAATAATTAATGCTTGTGAATTTCCCCATTACCTGGGCCCTTCAATCTATATCCTTCTGCTTTTAATGCCTAGAGCAAGAATGCTTTAGTACCACACTACTGTTTTAACCTTCTTAATGTCACAAATTCCAGAGACTTTCCAAATTGCCTTGTTTCCTAAGTGGATCTGAATTATGTTCACTCTGATTCTCATTCACTGCCACTGAGTCGACTCCAACACATAATGGCATTCTAGGACAGGGTGGAGCTGTCCCTGTCCCTGGGAGTTTCTAGGACTGAAGCCTTCACGGGAATAGTAACTTTCAGCTTTCTCCTGTGGACCTGCAGCCCTTGTGGTTAGCATCCCAATGTGTAATCATCTTTGATTCATTCTCTTCTAATTCAAATTCCTATGATTTAACATTCTCTCATTCAGATAACTTTCTATCTGCTAAAACTTTCTTTCTGATAAACACAGAGCAAAACTCAACCTGGGGCTATTGATTCGGACTAACAGTGATGGAGGACAGTTGCTCCACGGGGTTTCCAAGGTGGAAAGATTTACAGAAACAGACTGCTTCGTCTTTCTCCTGTGGAGCAACTGCATGGCTTGAACTATAAGCGCCACCAATGTGCCGCCAGGTTCAGCACAGCACCAATATATTTGGTAAATATTCAGACAATCTACAGTTTCTGATGTAATTTGTATTAGGTGTATCCGTGATTCCAATAATCTTCATTCTGCTCAGAGTTCAACTAAAGTGCTTTGCTCTGAAGTAGGTGCTGAGGAAGAGATAAAAAAGGAAGGTGTGTAATTAACGGTGGTCCAAGACTACCGCATACTTACTATTTTAATGTCCTCTTTTCATGATTATGACATGCATTAATCTGGTAGCCCTGGTTATGCTGTGAGGAATGAATATTATTGAAAATTTACCCTGGTGCCAACCTCCATTGAGTATGTAGTGTCCAGTCACTTAAGAGTTCAACATGTGCAAATCAACAATTTATGTACTGTTGGTCTTAGCTAGCCTATACTTGAGTAATTTCCTTTGCTCGATGGTGTTTTTGATTCTAGTGAACAAATGAATGACACTATTAATAGATTTGTCTGATGCCCCTGTTCTGTATCATAAAATGATAACGATGTCTCTAAGGTGAACCAGTGACATGTATTAACCATAGAGACATGAATGGATCTGGAGCTTGCACTTAATGCCAGCCCGGATCTAAGAACAATTAGCTTTTATGACATGGCCCCGCTGGATGCTCATCCACATGAAGAGATCACTGAAGATAAGGAAGTAAGAGCAAAGTGTGGTAAAAACGAAAAAACTAGATAGTGTCTGGCAATCAGAAAGACTCACATCTGGAGTCTTAAAGGCTTGTCTTCAAACAAGCAGCCATGTAAGTAAGTGGCCAACGAAGTCCACATAGAAGAAGCAAACCAGGCTGTGTGATTCAAAAAAATGGTAAGCAATAAAACTCAAATCTTTCTAAAGGTGTTCCCTCCCCTCCTGTTCTCAGAGCCAAGTTCTGAACACCTGCCTGGTTTGCAGAAGGCTGTGCTGAGAGTAGAAGTCCAAATCCACTTGCAGAGCCCACGTGTGGAATAAGCTTCTCCTGAGTCCCCTCTGACCATAGTCGAGGGATATGAATAGACTTGTTATCCGACAAAGAGCATCGTAAGGTTGATTATGGTGGGTATATTTAGGTTAAAATGTAATATCTTATCATTTGATTACCCTTTTGACACATTGTCCAGTTTTTTCAGTTTGTTTTTTTTTTTAAGTGAAGAGACAATATTCATGGACAGAGCTGCCAGTGAATCCTCTCAGAGCACAGATCAGGGCTGTGAACAGCCTTATTCTCATCCAGAGTGCAATGGGAAATAGGTCAGCGCAGATGAAGCTCACTTAAAATGGTCATTTAAAACACCTTATCATTTGAGCTCCTTTGTGTTCTAGTTCTATTTTCTATCCCCTTTTCAACTGAAGTTTTTCTCTGTTTTCCTTTGTTATTGTTGTTAGCTTTGGCGGTGTTGTTTTGTATGTTTTTCTGCATATGAAATCTAGGATATACAAATCTATAGACACAGTATTAATAGTTTCTTGAGGGTACGGCTGGAGAGGCTGGGGCAAATGGGAAGCTAATGACAATGAGTACAACAAAAAAGAAAATATTTTAAAACGGTGATGAGGATTGTACAACTCCTCTTAAGATGGCTGAATTACTGAAGGGTATGATATGTGCATTATATGCCAATAAAACTGTTCAAAAAAAATTAAAAACAGATAAAGCAAATTATTTAAAGGAAAAAAAGATAATTGACGTGCTCCCCTAGAACTAGCAAAGTAAACAGAAACAAATGAGGCTGTGAAGAAAGTAAAGCCTTTGACTACGGTCATTACTTCCTTGAACCGAACATCTCCAGGAACAGATCAAGTCTTTTTACCTGCAGACCACATGGTGGGTTCAGTCTGTGACCTTTGGTTAACAGTGAGCACTTAACCACTACACCACCAGGGCTCTTTCCTGTGTGTGCTGCTGCTAGACGCTGCTGAGGCAACTCTACACCCAACAGAACAGAACACTGCCCAGTCTTGCTCCATCGTCGTGTGTTTGCTGTTTGAGCCCATTGATGCAGTCACTGTGTAAATCCACCTTGTTCGGGTCGTCCTCTTTGCCACTGACTCACTGCTTTACAAAAACGATGCCCTTTTCCGGGGACTGGTCTCTTCTGATAACATGCCCAACGTCCATGAGATGAAGGCCTAAGGAGGATTATGGCTACTCTTCTTCCAGGACAAACGTGTACGTTCTTCTGGCCGTCCATGGTACTCTCAATATTCTTCAGCAATATCAAAAGTCAAAGGCATCAATCTTCTGTCCTCATCATTCAGCTTTCACATGCATGGGACCCACCTGAAATGACCATCGCTTAGACCGCAAAGTCACGCCTTAGACCTCAAAATGAAACTTTAAAGTGGTCGTGTGCAGATTCACCAATGCAAGCAATATGTCATTAGATTTCTTGATTGTTGCTTCCATGAATATTAATTGTGTATCCAAGTAAAATGAAATCCTTGACAACTTCTCTCTTTTCTCTACTTATGATTTTTCCTGTTTGTGAGTATTTTTGTCTTTCTTTTTTATAATTTCATTTCATTATAATTAACGTACAGTTCAATAACTCAGCCACGTGAAGGTTTGTGCAGTCCTGACAACAGTCAATTTTGGAACCTTTCCTTCCTTCTCGTTCCCATTGTTGTTGACTCCCTATTCCATCCCACAGCCCCTTCCCTTGCCCCCGGCAACCATCAGTCTACTGCAGGGCGTTGTCTTCCTTTACCAGTGAACATTTTCAAGTCCTCTTCGCTCTCAGCAAGCAATGTTGCGTCATCTGCATATCAAGAGTTGTTCATGAGTCTTCCTCCAATCCTGATGGCAAGTTTTTCTTCTTAGAGTCCAGGTTCTCAACTTATGTGCTCAGCATACAGATTGAAACTTGAGGGTTGATCAAATCATTTCTGCATCCAATTTCCCATGCTGGCCATCAAGGTCACCCACATTTAACTCCGCATCCCTATCCCCTTGCATTGTTCTACACCATTTCCTTAGCTGGGGCCATGTTTCTCACCGCACTTATCTATTGAACTGCCCGTTCATCTCTCGAGCATTTCACACCTGCTCCCTTTCCCACTTACACTCGCTCAAGTCCTACCTCCTCCATAAAGTCTTGCCCAGTTTCTTCAGTCATACCAGACATTATTCTGCCCCTCAGGAAATGTGTACCTCATCAGTCTTTGAGGGCACTCTAAGAGAGCAAAATGCATGGGAAGCATCTCAGATCAGAGACATTTAGTCTATTTAGGAGCAAAGTCATGAAATGCGCTCTATTGGTGTAAAAAGTTCCCTGCGAGTTCAATGTCTTGTATTTGCACTGTCCATGCAGAGTAAAGAAATGTAACCATCCGAGCGTTTTTCATTCCTTGCGTGGGCTATACGGGCAGGTGAACTCTTTTAAGTATTTTCTTTTTTATTTTAAAAGACACTCAAAATTCTGAGGTGTGGTACTTACAACAAGGGTTTTAGAGACCAGCACTTAAAGATCAATCGGCTTCCTACTTATTAGATCGATAGCTTTGGCCAAGTCCTATAGCTTCTGTAAAGCCAAGAGGCTCTGTTGAAAGGAGCACATGATACCTCACAAAGCCATTATAAATAGTAAATGAGATAAAATACATGCGAGCTGCCTACAGAATACATGCTGCATATAAACTCCTCAAATGTTAACCTGGCTACGACAACCACAGACAAGTTTATGTAGGCAATGGTTCTCCACATACACTCCTGAGAGATGCAGTGGCAGCATCACCTGGGAACCATCTAAAAAGGCAACCCCCCAGGCCCCATCCCAGACTTTCTGAATTAAAAGCCCTGGGAGTGGAACCAAAGAATCTATGTTGGGAAAAGCCCTCCAGATAAATCTACTACACACTAAATACTGCCCCAGAAAATCACCAAGTTGTAAGAATTAGATCATATGTGTAAACCGCTTCGCTTAGTGACAAGCAAAGAGATACTAGCTAAATGGTTCCTATTATTTTTATTAAGATATATTTAATCTAAAAGTGCTTTCACTCTACTTCTGAACACATGTCCTGGCCTGTATATCAGTAACTCTCTAGTTGATTCAGTTACCTCGCTGCCTAATTACCAACCTTTGAGGCTGCTCCAAACTGCTGCTCACAAACGATATCCAATTGCCTGCCTAGGAACACCCCTGGGTCTAATTACAGCACCTGACCTCTGGCTGTAGGCGCATGACCATCAGCTAGCCCATCACAGGGGCGAGCCCCAGTGGCCTCAGAATGGTGCTCACGCAGCTCCAGGCTGGACACCTCCTCTCGTACCCTTAATGTCACCACCCTACGTACACGACATGCAGGGTTCTGGATTGCTCGGATTTGTTGAGGTTTAGATTTTATTTTGTCTTTGCTTTTATTTTTTGAGGATTAGGGGCCTGAGTTGGGGAGAGTTGCTTTTGTTTCCTTAACAGCCGAATAGTAAAACTTTTCCATAAAAACTGTGTATTGCTCAAGGCCAGACCGTTAAGCAGCTGGGGCATTTTTGGGCACTGCCTGTTACTGATTTTATTTCCTTTTCACTGCACTTGCAAGCAAGTCATTTATCTTTAAGTTAGCAAGCAAGAAATGGGAAATAAAAGAAATATGTTTTATTTAAAGCAGTGTTTGGGGTTTGGAATGATGGGGGAAATGGACATGGCCTACGCTGATTTCATTGTCATTCCACTGCACTGACAGCAAAACCATTTATCTTTTCTACAGCCCCACTTCCATCTCTCCTCTTTCCCTCCTGTTTCCCTTGTCTGTCCCCTCCACACCCTACTCCTGCCGCACCAGTGTTCTTGAATTTTGATGAGACCAAACTGGGGGAAAGCAGGACAAGTGATTCCTTTGGGTAACAAGCCCCAAGCTATCCGTCTCCTCTGTGATAAACAGATGGAATAAATAAAACATTATTTCAAGGCATAAATCAGAAGAGAACTTCCTTTTTCCATCCAAATGGAACAAATGATAATCAGAGAGACTGTTCCACTCACTCCCACTACTTATTTTCCTTTAAAATGGAGATGCAACATGCTACCAACTAGCGCTGCACCCTATGATGTAGCTGTAAAGCACAACAGAAACAACGTACAATAGCCTCAAAAACTGATGTTCTTTGATAAGTTCTATATGCTTTGTTTTAATGTAATACACTTTCTTATCATGGAATTGGTAGGTAAAGGTAGGCATTACCAACCTGTAAGGAAAAATGGGTTCAATGTTTTACTATAATTACAGTCACTCTGATTTCCCACTCTGCTTGAGTCATACCCAATATGTATTTCTAAATCAAATGGTATTTTCATAATTTTCAAAACTTGAATATCTTTATTTTTATTAATTGAAGCCTCTAAGGATTTATCTGACCTAGATGGACTCTGTCCTTGTTTTTTATTTAACCTTTAACCTCCCATAATCCCCTCTGCTGGCTTCAGCAGAGTTGACAACGGTCTCTAGTTTCCTATCAGACTTCCAATCAGTCAACTGTGAGTAGGGAAATATGGGCTAGCACCTCAAAGCCTAACAAAAGACAAGAATCTGGTGAGCTTTCCATAAATATTTTTGAAATGTGAACTTTATAAAAGAACTTTGAAACTAGTATTCATATTTTCATATATATTTCCAGTGACATAAAATTAGGATGTCAGAAATTATATATATGATATAAATATATATACATACATACATTTCTTACTGTCAGTTGATTATGACTCATATATAGATGCATATATAATTAAGGTTTTAAAATACACTAGATATTATTAAACATGTTCATACAAATTATAAGCTACATCAATAGCAAAAACTCTAGAGATTGTGCCACTTGAAAAACCGTAGTATAGCAATGCAAGCAAGTCAGAAAGAAGGACAATTTTCCTCTCTGTAAAATTACTTCATCCCACTTACAATCTCATCTTGCCTGGTTAAACTATTTCAACAAATTTATCTCTCACCCAGACCACTTATGATTCATGTGTAGTACCATTTCTCTCTAAAATATAACATGGTGACAATTTAATAAAATTTCACAAGTATCTAGGGTAAAGATTGTCTGTTTGCCTATGAAAGTCTCCAGGTCATAAAAATAAAAAGTATTCTCCTATTGTGTCTGTCCATGATTACAATGAACTAAATCACTGATAATCTAAAAGAAAATATACAAATATCTCTGTAACAACACTTTAGTGCCAGCATTTGCAAAGAAAATGAGTGGAACGTTGTTTCTGAAAAGAATATCGATCAAACTTAAATTTGACCCATTAATGTGTAATAAGTGACCCTACTTCAGAAAAGAAATTCCAAATTAGGAAATTACTTGGAACGCGTCAGTAACACTCAGCTTCTATTTTAAATCTCCTTGAGTCTGCACCCCACCCAATCAGTGACTGCCTTCACAGGAATTTAATTTTAGTAGGTGTCCATATGAGGTGATCCAAGAAGTTCATGGAAATTTTATATTATTTTTCACTTCCATTTTGTCAAAAAACTTTTTGAAGCCTCCTTATACACAGCATCACGAAAGCATACTATAATCATATCAAATTCAGAATGGAATTTGCGAGATTGGGTTGGAGTATTTCGGCTTCGAATGATATAATTCATAACCTGACATTGTTCAAACCTAGTAGAGCAGTTTATTCCTCTCTGATACCCCTGGGTAATTTACAATGTATGTCAATATGCAAAAACCAGAGTGCCTGGTGTTGATTAGGCAAAAGCCAAAACACGCACAATTACTAAAACTGGGCTGCTTGCCCTGCATACACTCCTAGCAAGAAAACTGATGAGAAAACGTGTGGGAGACAAGCAGAAAGGGAAGTCTGAGCAGAACGAATTCCCCAAACAATCTTTTGAAAGTCAAAGCTATATCTTTTATATTTCACCCTGATAGGTAATCAAATAGCTTAGGTGTTTATTTTATGTGTTACATTTTCTTTCTTTCTACTATTAATCCGATAAAAGAGAATAACTGCTAAAAGCTAGCTTCATCTTGGATTTAAGGAGCTTTAAAAGGAAAATAAATAGTGTTAACAATGGCAAGGGGGTGGAGATTGTACGATATGTCTTCATTGTGGTCTCAGCAGTTTCCCACACTGGCAATTTCATGATGGGTAGACGTTGAATTCTGAGAAGAAATATCTCTGGTAAGTGTGTTCTAATAGGTGATCAAAAAAATAATGACAATTTCCCAAAGACTAATAATTTTAGAATATCACTCGTGCACATAACCTAATTACTTTTGTTAACAGCACGAGTTAATGGTATAAGAACAATCGTTCATTCTTTCACTCACTCACTTGCCTGACCAGCACTACTTATTTTTTCAGAAACTCTCCTACCCCTGTGAGGGTCCCACCCTCAAGTTCACATCATATTCTCACTTCCTCAATAGAAGTCTTAATGTGAATTAAGGAGAAATACGGACACTGCCCCTGACTCCCTCCCCTCCGAACTCTATTCCCTCTAATTAAAATCTGTTTCTTTAAGGTCTCCACCTTCTTGCACCTCCTCTCACTGGACACATCTGGTCAGTGCACATTATGAAACATCTTTGCCTCTGTAAGCGGGGAAATGAATAAGGCTCCTCCGAAGGAGCGATCCCACCCCTCGCGTGTCAGTTTGAGATAATGGACGACTCACCGGTGGCTGTGACGCTGTACTTTAAATGCAGCTAGGGCCACCAAAGGAAACGCATTTCAGCGAGCGTTCCCACACAGAGACCCCAAAGCAGAAATCAGGTATTAGCCACTGACCACTATAACGAGGGGAACACTGTTAGCTGCGTACCTGAAGGGGACCAGGCTCCCACTGCTGAGGGATTAAGAACACTGCTCGCTAAAGTGCCAGAAGCTGAGCCCCTCACCTTGGAAGGCCCTCAAAATAAGATAAGGAAGAGCTGCCTTCTCAAGGCAGAGTCCACCATAATAATGTGGATAGAGGAAAGCTTTGGGAAACTTCATTTACAGACAGAGCATCAAAATAAGAAGGAGCTACAAATATCAATTAATAACTAGAACATAGAATGTACAGAGTGTGGGATATAAAAAAGACTTCTCCCCAGCTTTGTCTCCCCCAAAGATATGCCAGACATTAGAGGCTGTTTGCAGGCACATGGTGGGAGGTCAGATGCTTAAGAGATATCCGCCCTGAAGGCATTCAGCCATCAGACTACTGTCTGGTCCCACCACAGGTGGGGCTCACTCCCTGCTGTTAGGGACAATGGAATGCTTCCCCTGAAAGCTTGGAGTCTGCAGCTCAAGGGCAATCAAGGTTAGCCCACCATCATGAGTCTAGGATCTGCCCATCTTGTCACATGTGTACCCCCAATAACTCCCCTTCCTGTTGTGCGTATACCCCTAGATTGTCTCCCTCATTACTGTAGTACCTATAGTACAACCCTTTCCTGTGACATATGTCTTTACCTGTAATTAGGGGGCTTGCACACCCCCAAAAGATATATAAGCCTTGGTTAGTAATAAATCTTCCTCCTGCCCTCTCTGCCCGCGCTGTGCATGGACCTGGCTGTTGAGATCATGGCCATCCAGGAGGTGAGCATGCTACCAAGAAATGTGTCTGACTTCTTTATTTTACTCTCTCCCATCTCTCCCATTTCTCTATGACTTTATTATAATCTTTATATAGCTCAACAGTACAACTGTGCTTACTGAACGCATGATTATTTGTGGGGGGCTGGCTTCCCCCACAACAGAGTATGAATCTAGTAAAGTTGAAAGTCACCAAAAATGAAATGGAACACACAGAGATCAATATCCTACATATTCGTGAGCTGAATGGAATGGTTTTGATCAGTTTGAATCAGGTAGTGATTTGGCTATGGGAAGTGGGATAGTGTCAAACTCATCATCAAAGAGAATACTTGAAGCGCTCCCTTGAAGAACAATGTTGTCCGTGATAAAATATTATCTATACATCTACAGGAAGTCCTGTTAATACAACTTGTATCCAAATTTACAAACTAACACTAAAGCTACTGGTGAAGACATTGAAGAACTGTACCAATTTCTTCAGTATGAAACTGAACAAATATGCTATCAAGATGCCATCACAGTTATTGGCAATTGCAATGCAAAAGCTGGCAACAAAGAAAAAGGGGCAGTCATTGGGAACTATGACCCTGCTGACAGAAACAGTAACAGAATTTTGCAAGAACAATGACTCCTTAAGGATCTCTGTAGGCATGGTGGGCTATGCATTGAGCTTCAAACCACAAGGTCAGTGGTTCAAACACACCAGCAGCCCTGAAAGATAAAGAGGAAGTTGTCTTACTCCTATAGAGATTTAGTCTCAGAAATCCAAAGGGGCAGTTCTACTCTATCCTACAGGGTTACTATGGACTTGAGTTAACAAATTCTGCAATGCAAATACCTTGTTCAACAACATAAACTGTGACTTGTACACGTGGATCTCAACAGGTAGAGTACACAGGGATCAAAGGGACCACATTTTGAAGTTGGAGAAATGCAATATCAGCAGCCAAAGTGAAGCCATGAGCCAACTGTGGAACAGATCACCAATTGCTCACACACAAGTTCAAGTTGAAAGTAAAGAAAATGAAAACAAATTGACATCGCTAAAATACAACTTTGAGTATATCCCATCTGAATTTCAAGAATACCTGTGGAACAGATATGCTCCAAAGAAAACTAATGAGAGAAAATCTGTCATCTGTAGGTTGACATGAAGCTCATACATGAAGAAAACAAAAGGTGTTTAAAAGACAGGAAGCAAAAAGAGATCAAAATCCATATCAGAATAGACTCTAAAGCTAACTCCTGAACATATACAGCTATAGAAAACTGCAGAGAGGATAAAGTAAGAGCTTAAGGTGACCAAAATGAAGATGGAAGTTATCAAATAAAACCATAAGTACCACATGGAAGTAAAACTTTGCCAAAGATAATTCAACAATAGTCAATGCAGCATATTGACAGGTACCAGGCAGAATTTCAAGCTGGATTCAGAAGAGGACATGCAACAAGACTAACAATGACAGAAGATCCCAGAAAGATGTTTACTGGTGTTTTATTGATGGACTATGCAGAGTCATGAAGCTGTGTGCATCATAACAAACTCTGGGTAACATTGAGAATAACGGGAATTCCAAAATACTGATATCATAGTGCTTATGCAAAGCCTGTACATGGACTAAGAGGCAGCCATAGGAACATGAATGGATGTACACATTGGTTTAAAATCAAACAAGGTGTGTGTTAGGGTTGTATCCTTCACTATACTTATGCAATAGCATGCTGATCAAAAGATCTGTGAAGCTGCATGATATAAAGAAGAAATTGGCATCAAGATTGTAGGAAGGCATACTAAGAACCTGTGATATGCAGATTATACAACCTTACCTGCTGAAGGTGAGGAGGAGGAAGAATTTGCTGATTAAGATGAAGGACAGTCGCTTTTTAGTATAGGTTGCAATTCAATGCAAAGAAAACAAAAATACTCACAACTGGACCAATGGGTAACATCACAATAAACAGGGGAAAGATCAGTGTTTGCAAAAATTTTATTTTGTTGGTTTTTTCCCCCAAAAACCATTTTATTGGGGGCTAATATATTGTCATCCCATAGTTCAATCACATGGCGCAATATTGTACAACTGCTACCACAATCAGGTTCAAAACATTCGCTTCCTTCTTGAACTCTGACATCATCTCTCTCTCTTCTCCCATCACCCTCAATCATACTCCCAGAAACCCTTATTCTGCCTGCTGTCTCTATAGGTTCATCATTCCTGGATCTGATCAACAGAAAAATGTAACAAAAATTCAAGATAATTACCCCCAAAGACAAATTGCATCTAAAATAAAACCCAGTATAAAAACACAGACGCACACACAACACAGAAAATATTGAAAACCAGATCAGGCCCAACATTCATCACAGGAGCTTACCCTCAATGATAAAATACATCGAAGATAAACCCCGTAATGAAAAAAAGAAAGAAACTACAGAAAATGATGAAAACCAGATCAGGCTTAACAGAGGGGAGATCAGCTGCCAAGGTTTTCACTGCTCAAGTTAGGTTATCATTTTGATCTCCCTAGAGTCATCTTGCCATGCACTTGGTTTGGCAACCAGTTTCGTCCCATCCCTCAATTATGGATCTAGGGAATCAAGGAAGACTTATTTCCTATGTAGAACTCACAAACGTATCTTGGGCGCCCCCCATCACTCATAGCCTTCTGCAAACTAATGTCTCACAATTTAGGTTCTGATATTGTTGACCTCCTTTGGCTTCAGATGATATGGTTTATAATCCTTTGGTGGTCACTGATATTGGTGTACTTCTAAGTGGATTTAGTTGACATCTCACTTAGATGGCTGCTTATTTGGAAACAATCCTTTAAGACTTCTGATGTTATCTTTTTTCTGATAGTAAAGCACCATCTAATTTCTTCACCACACTTTGATATAGCATTCATATATCCTCGGTTCCCTATCAAGCAGGGCCATGATGTAAGCACTAATTGTTCTCTATAGGATATTGTATGAACCCAAAATCTATTTCTGGATGTATGGATTTTTATCTGCATTTGGCTCCCTTTAGAGACCGCATTGTCAATTTATGTTAGAGAGTCTTATTGATCACCTCCTTGAGGCAAAAAGATCTTCTGTTAATATTGTCATTGATTAGCCCCTGGTACCTAATTTTTTTTAAATAGAGATATCGGTCCAATGTAGACTAACTCCCTATCGCAGGACCTGAATTATTCGCTTGTACAGAATCAATCGTTTCATGGCTGGACGCTACTTATACAAACAATGGGAGTTGGCTGCCAGGGAAAACTTAAAATAATACTCACTGAGAATGTCAGTCACAGGTTTGCTAGAATAATATATATCTTCCTATAGCATATGGGGCATTGATGTGGTAAGACAATGATTGTCAGCCTACTGACTGTTCAATAATCTTGGTATAGCTGCCTTCTGTTTAGTAACCAGGAAATTTAGTGAAGTATTTCATTAGGCAAATCTGCCACACAAAACTACTCTAAGGTATCGAAGAGCAAGCAGGTCACTTTGAAGACTAAGGTGTGCCTGACCAGGCCCTGGTGTTTTCAATTTCCTCATATGCAAGTGAAAATTTGACAATGAATAAGGGAGATGGAAGAATTGATGCATTTTAATTAATATGTTGGAGAAGAATACTGAAAGTATTATGGACTGTGAGAAGAACAAATAAATATGTATTCAAAGAAGTACAGCCAAATTGTTCCTTAGATACTCTAGTGGTCTTCTACTTGACCAGAAGTGCTGTTCTATTCCATAACTCGACCAGTTCAAATCAAACTAGTCTTAAAATGATCAGTTCATATCACTAAGGTCTTCATTGGTTAATGTTTGTATCGGGCCTTTCTTCCTACTCTGTCTTAGTCTACAAGCGCTGCTAAACCTATTCACTGCGGATGACCCAGTTGGTACTTGAAAGACCAGAGGCATAGCTTCTAGGATCACTGCAACACGCAGCCATCAGAGCACAGCAAACTAACAATCGGGTGGAGGTCTAAATCAGGGTGTTTACATCGGGAATTCCAGTTCAACCCACTGCTGATAATTTCAACATCCATCTCACGTACACTGAATCAGAATCTACATTTTAATAGGGTCTAAAAGAATCACATGAATATCTTGTCCAACTATAGAGTCAGTTTCAATTTATCTGGAGAAAAAAAGGAAATTTTCAACAGGAGGTTAACCAGAAAAAATAGGTTGGAAGATTTTATTTAAATTACATCCATATACACTTCACATAACAATATTAATAAAGATGGCTTTCATCAGTAACAAGGAACAATTTGACACCCAGACTGACATTTGTTTTTAATGGTCAGCAAGAATACATTTTCTCCCTCCAAAACTAGACAATTATTTTCTTGTATGCACTGCATCCAATATTGAGCCTGTAGTCCCATAACCAAGAATCAAATATTCTGTAAATGACAAAATGCATGTTACAATAATTAGTTATATACTCGTGTATAAACCAAATTTTCAGCACATTTTTATGCAGTTTTTGTGGTAAAATTAGGTGCCTCAGTTGTTAATCAGGTCAGCTTATACTCAAGTATATACAGTAGTTAAGGCAAATAAAATGTACCATTAAAAAGAACTGGCAGTCATATTTTCAATTTCACTAAATAATCCTTCATTTCAAAGTAATTACATTTATCCTTATAGAACCTCGACATCGGAGGTTCTCAAACTGTGGGTTGCGACCCATTTGGAGGTCGAATGACCCTTTCACAGGGTTCGCCCGATTCATAAGAGTAGCAAAATTACAGTTATGAAGTAGCAACAAAAATAATGAGGAACTATATCAAAGGGCCGTGGCGTTAGGAAGGTTGAGAACCACTGCTCTAAATAGAAAGATTGACTTGACTAACAGTCTGACGTGGTGGAATGAACTCCAAATGCACTACAAGTCAATGTTTCAATCTGTTTGGGAAGTTAATGGATGTCCAGAATGAGTTTTGTCATCAATAGACATTTCACCTTTTTTTTGAAACAAGGAAAACACTCATACGCTTGAGTTTTTCCCATAGTGCTATCCTGTAAGCTGTGTTCAACATCGCAACAGTTTCTGTGTCATTTTTCCCGAGCAGGAAACAAAACTTCACAGCCACAAGCTGTTCACTTAAATCAACCATCACAAGAAATGAGGTTTGAGAGAAACTGGTTTTATGAAAAAAATCCACTGAGACCATAGAGAACCTCCCCAGGTGACACCACTGGATACACTAACTCAGAGAGAGTTGCTCAATGCTTGCCCAGTGGGGAAAACACATACTAAGAAAGCTCTGCCAGCCCAATTCTGGTTTTAGGGGGTATCCCTTTGTATATGACATGATTTGAAATCAAGAAAGGTGTGTGTCAAGAGTTGGGTCTTCTCACCTCACTTGTTCAATCTGTAAACTGAGCAAATAATTAAGGACCCTGGATTGTATGGAGAAGAATATGGCATCAGGATTGGAGAAAGGCTTATTAACACCTATGATATTCAGATGATACAACCTTGCATACTGAAAATGAAGTCCAAGGACTGCAGCCTACACTATGCATTACAACTCAGTGTCAAGGAAACAGAAATCCTCACATCTAGTCCAATAGGCAACATCATGATAAAAGAACATTGAAGTTGCCAGGGGTTTCATCTTGCTTGGATCCATAATCAACATTGAGGGCAGCTTAGTCAAGAGATCAAATGCCACATTGCATTGAGTAAATACGCAGCTCAAGTTCTATTTAAAGTGTGAAAAGCAAGGCTGCTATTTTGAAGAATAAGGTGCCCCAGCGCCATGCCATGATCTTCTTCATTTGCTTCATAGGCATGTGAATGTTGAACAATGAATAAGGAAGACTGAAGAAGAATCTGCACATTGGAATTGTGGTGCTGGGGAAGAATATTGAAGGTACCGTGGACTGCTAACTGGACAAACAAATCTGCCTTGGAAGAAGCACAGCCAGAGTGCTCTTTAGAGGCAGGGATGGTCAGACTTCGTCTCAAGTATTTTGGCTATGTTATCAGGAAAGACAAGATCCTGCCACAGGGCATCCTACTCAGTAGAGATGCATAAATAAATTAATTAAATAAAGCCCTCAATAAGATGGATTGGCACAGTGGCTGGCAACAATGGGCACACAAAGGAACGGCGGTGAGGCTGGAGCAGGACCCGGTAGTGTGTCGTTCTGTTGTACAAACCGTTGCTCTGAGTCAAACCTGGCCTCATTTCATGTAACAACATCAGGCCTCTTCTGAGACTTGCCATTCCAATGCTTTGACCATGTTTTTACCAATGCCTGTTCGCATTCTAGATCCCACTAAATTTTAAAAGTCGAGTATCTTTTACTTCATCACCAAGTTTGGACCCATCCAAAACAGTGCGAAAGGCACTACAAGTGATATAAGTAAAACATTCTTCTCTATTACTTTTTCCTCTCCAGCAAAAAAGGATTGTTGATTGCTGTACTTTTCTTATTAGCATAGTTACTCTACTCTTAAAAATACAAAATTCTGTTTACAAAAACAAAATCACCCTTGTTTTCTTTCTTCACAAAAGTTATTTGATCAACAGAAATGTTCATTTGTTTTACAGGCTTTCTTTCCTATTTTCCCCCTGAGATTTGAGTAGAAACATACAGATATATAAATCTCTCAAGATGAAGTCTAAATCTCTTTAGTGGACAGTACTTGAAATTATGTAAAAAAAATAGTTCGGAGAAAAAATGGTGACTATGTGCAAATAAAACTGGATAAACAGGCTTAAATGGAAAAAGATAACATTTAAATTGGAATTAAACCATTTTTATAACAATGTGATGTTGTGAAGTCAACATAAAAATAGGTGTGAAAATTTCTTTGTTTATTTTTTGTACCAAAGACTGGTAAAATGACTATGGGCAATGTGTGATCTGGGAAAAACAAAATCAGTGGCAGAGATGAGTCATGGGGTCTGCGGTAAATACCCTGCCGCCAGTGTGACTCGCCCACTCTGTCTATTCTCTCATCCTCTGTCAACCAGACTCCCCACCACCCTCATTTTTCTGTGTTTATGTTTTTCTGATAACTTTTTTCTTGCAGAATACCCATCATAACAAACCCAACCTCTCTCAACACCATGACGCCTTTTAGCTGCAACTCCATGTGGCTTATTTAAAATTTACGATGAAGCAATGTGATTGGCCCAGTACACTTTTTTGACCCATGTCATGCTATTAGCCATCATAGTCAATTATTTTAAAATGGTTTCCTTTGGGTCAGATTTTGACAGATAGCTCAGTTATTTATTTGTGTACCTGGGCAATAGGATGGGTTTGGGATCACCTGGAACAAACCTGTTTGTAGTTTGTATAAGCACAGCGCCTTCAGAACCGACAGCAAGTAAGTTGTTGTTTTGTTCTAGCAATTCATACAATATTCATTACAAATGGTTTTCAACCTTATTCAAACCCAACATAAAGAGTCGACAGGAGCGGTATGTGTTTTTAATGCGAAAAATTCTGCTTCTCACCAGATGACTCTAACAAGCTACTCTCTGCCCTCCTCCTCCTCTAGGCTGGAAAGCACGGCTCCATAGGCTCTAATTGATCTCGTTACATCATCTCCGATCTTTGTGTTTCAATTTCAGTATGTTCTCTTACAACTGGTGGTGACCTTCCTCACTGTAAGTACTATGCTTTCTATAGAAACATTTTTGTAACCGAATTTCTTTTTCCCTTCTCCTAGCGCATGGGGAAACACAAGTGGTAATATTTTCACAGACAAATATAATTGTAAGAATAGAACTCTGAAAATCTTCATTTATGCCATCCTTTTAAAGATTAAAAATGAAACCTGAGAAACTGACAATGGCTAATTTGTTAGGAGGCAAAGATTAGCACTAGGTCGGCAAGGGCTCCAAACAGTGCTCGTGTATTTCCAGCATCCATTGCTGATGGTACCAGCCCTGGAGAACCCAGGTCCTAGAGCTCACTTAAAGGAGTGCTAGGGACACAGGTTAATGCTCTCAGGTGGTGACCGAAACACAGAATCCATCAGCTTCTTTGCAGGAGAGATGTGGCAATCAGCTTCCATAAAGAGCACAGGATTGGAGACACAAAGGTGCAATTCTACTCTGTCCTAACGGGTCATGTGAGTCGGAATCAACTCAAGGGCAACACGTTTTTAAAACTCACTCCCAGCTTAGTGTGTGGCGATTACAGAAAATCTTGATCTACTTTTTTTTTTGAGACATACCTGATAAATTCAAGCTCAAAAGCTCATTTATAATTTATCATATGGTGATTACTGACGTTTTCAGATATCCCTTTTAATTCTAAAGTAGTGATAACAAGTCTAATACATGGTGGAAATTAGTCTATTATCTGGTGTTCATATATTTATATATAATCTGGGTAATGTGCTAGTTTCTCAATTTCATTTTTTGATATCTTACCCCGGGGACCTACTATAATAAGATAAGCAGCCAACAGTCCTTTGATGTTCCTGGAATACAGTCCCTAGGAATACCTGTTGTTTGATATCAGCATGTTACCACAACTAGGCAGAAGACAGCAACACCTAACAAAACTGTACATTATTCACAAATAATTATTTATAAATACTGCTTCCTTTGTATGCTGCATGAATATATTAATTGTGCATTTAAAAATATACCTTTGTAATGCATTCATAGTAAAAAGTGCCTTTTAGAAACAAATTTGAATATTTTTAGAACACCATGTATAGAATTTAATGAATATTCACCAGAGAAATGCTTTGTAACACTTAAAAAATAGATGTGCGTTTGCTTTCTACAAAGAACTTAAAAATTTATTCCTTTTTGGGTCCGTGTTGCCTCACACATGAGCCGAATTTCAGAAATACTTTCTGTAACTGAGGTCATGACCTAGTAACCACAACTTATCCTGTCCTCCCTGAACAGTGTTCACCAATATATGTATTTTTAAAATTTTGAATTAATTACCAAAAACTATATTGGGAAGACTTTTTTAAAGGTTTTTTTTCTGCCTTCTCTTTAAAAACAAAACCATTCCCATGTATGCCTGGAAACCACGAGGAGTCACTGACTCGTGGCTGCTGGCTGTATCTGACATTAACCCACCTCCTGCCACTGTGCTGACTTAGACTCACAGTCATCCTCCAGTCAGTTTCCAAGATTGTGTGTGTGTTTATGCGACAAGATGACCTCAGCTGTCTTTGGCTGGTGGGTTTGAACTGAGAAGCTGGAAGTTAGCAGTCCAATGCTTACCTACCGGCCCCACTTGCGCTCCTTGTACAGGACATACAGAAACACGCATCAACGATCTTCCACTGAGTTGACTCCCTCTCACGGCAAGCCTCCCTGTGTGTGCTATAGTGGAATGATGTCCCACAAGTTTATTTCAAGGGTAGATTGCTAGCCCTTTCATCGGGGGTGTTACTTGGTGGACCTTCACTGCCAACCTTGTGGTTGGCAGCCAAGATCATTAACTATTTGCTTTACCCAGGAACTCCTACAGAACAGAGCAGATGGTTCTTCTAAGTATTGTTTCTCTGCTACTTGCTGTTACCCCTGATGTTGCAGTGAGTTTTCTATTCTAATATTGAGAGAAGTACTTCTTTTACTAATGCCTCCATCGATGATGAGAAAAAGGCAGAGAATCACAGGATTCGTTTTCTTGACCCCTGATCGTTCACATTGGTGTTAAGTTGGTGGCTCCTGTTCTAACGCTGTGACAGATACTCTTCTAAGAAGTGAAAATCAAAACTTGGATAACAATATTACCTCTAGCTCTTTGCAGTTTACAGAGGATTATGCATTATCCAGTGTAATCTTTGCAATAAAGGAAAAGTAGGTAGAACAGATATTTTTATTCTCATTCTACCGAGAAATTCAAAGCTCACACAGATTAAGTAGCTGTGTAAGGCCACACAGCTATTAAAAGACCAAGAAGGATGAAATCCTTCTGATTTCAAATCCATAGCTTTTCCTAACACAATCTACACATGAGTTACACAGCTAACTCATTTTTCTTGCATATAGCATTTTAAAATACTTTTTTACTGTTCATGAGATGGAGATTTACAGCAGAAATCGGTTTTATACTCAATTCTTACACACTTTGTTGCAATTCCCCCCAAGGTACTCTCACGTACACCATTGCCTTCCTGTGTGTCCTATTTCCATTCCTCTTCATTCCCCGTCAGCTAAGCTTTGCCTTGAGTATTTCCTGTTGCTCTTAAATGGTTGATGATTCTAACAAAGGAGTTCAGTTCAAAACACACAGAAGGACTAAGGGCCATAATCACGGGGGTTCCACCTGTATCTATCCAACCATTAGAAAGCCTGATCTTTTTTTATGATTTTTAGTTTTGTTCGACATTTTTCTCCTGCTCCATCCAGGACCGAACATAATCCTTTTCAGGGTAGTTGGCAGTGGTGGTGGGCAACATCTAGTTCTTCTGCTCTCAGAATTATAGTGACTGATGTCTGCATGGTTCGTTAGTCCATTGGACTAATGGTTTCTCTTGATTTTCATCACTCTTCTTTCCTCAGGTGAGGAGACCCCAAGATTTGCACCTTAGATGGATGCTGATAGTGTTTATGACCCCAGTCACTACTCACCTTAGTAGGATGTAGAACATTGTCTTTGTCATGCCAATTGACCATGGTATCTCCCAAGACTACCTTCTTGAGAGAGCAGGTCCATTCCCTGAGGTTGTTTGGTTATGTCTAAAAAGTTTTGATAGCTTGATCCCCTGTACACTCAGCCACATTCATTTCTGTCATTGAATTCAAGGTAAAATCACATATACAAATAACCTCTGTCAAATCTCTGTATGTACATGGGCTTACTTCCCCCTCCACCTCCCATAGCTGTTCAGCCTTTGTGTCTACACAAGCATGTACTTGTAGATCTCCACGATTGCACGATGGTGTCTATAGTAGTATTTGCCTCTGGTTCCTTTTAACTCTAGAAAACCTCTTACCCTGCTTCCATTATTCTTTAATATATATATATCTTTGTAATAAAGATAAAACTCCCATCTTATGAAATTAGGATGTTTCTTACATATGCCACACAAAAGAGCCCATTTCAGTGGAATAAAGAGACGGTTTGTCAGGTCCTTGTTAGTGCTTTTACAATGGCATGTGTGTAAGCCTGTGCAAAGGAGCCCTGGTGGCACAATGGTTTCCAGCTTAGCTTCCAACGAAAATATCTGTAGCATGCAATACTCCCCGGTCCCCACAGTGGCTCCACGGAAGAAAACGCCAGATATCTGCTTCCATACAGATTGAGCCTACGAGACAGCTCTACTCTGTCACGTGGAACACACAACACCTATAAGTAGCAACAAAACTGTCGTGTAGGTACACATACACACTCAGGTATTTATAGGACAAACAAGAATGTAAGCGCCTTACCATCTTCCGAGTACCTTACTCGAGTAATGAGACTAAAGAGAACTGAGAAAAGGTGTGTAACAGGAAGTAAAAAGAGGAGAGAATAAAGCCAGAATTTTGATTAGCACTATAATTACTGTTATTGGTAACAGATACTTCATTCAGAACCATATGCTTTCCTCTGAGTTTCCCAGTGACTAACTCAAAGAAGGAAATAACAGCAGCTACATAATTCACCATCAAGGGAGGGGGGCGGTGAATATTCAAGAGAAGTAGAGCACTTCCTGTCATTGATCACTGGAAGTTACTTTTCTCCCAGAGTCCTCATGTAGTCTACCTAGTACACTATCGAGAACCAGATTATTCACAAAACCAAAAGTGAATTAAAAATAAACCATGGTTCCTTGCCAGTTCCTTATAACATCTCTCAGTAAAAATTGGTTGCACCCTGCCAAATCATGGTTTGTAGAAGCAACCTTATTAAGAACCAAATTAATACGGTCCATTACTCAGCAAACCTGATGGCCATAGATGGATGGAAGGACAGATGTGTAGACAGATATATAAAATTATCTAAGGAACTATCTAGAAGAACACCTTATGTTTTTCCATCTAAGCATTTGTGAAAGTATCATGCAGAATTATTCAAAGTTAAAAGCCCCAGACAAGATTTTCTTGGCATAAGAATGTTCTGTTTTGCATCCCTTGCAGAGGGGTAGTGGGGAGGAGACGAGTCACTCAGGGTTCAATGTAGCAACAATGAAACTCACAACCTTCCTCTAGTTCTTAAACGCTTCCTCCCCCCAACTATCATGATCCCAATTCTACCTTGCAAACCTGGTTAGACCAAAGGATGCACAGCGGTACAGATGGGAACTGGAAACACAGGAAATCCAGGACAGATTAACCCCTCAGGACCAAGGGTGAGAGAGGCGATACTAGGAGAAAAGGGGGTAGAAAGGGGGAACCAATCACAGGGATCTACATATAACCTCCTCTCTGGGCGATGGGCAACAGAAAAGTGGGTGAAGGGAGACACCAGGCAGTGTAAGATAAAATAAAACAATAATTTATATATTATTAAGGGTTCATGAAGGTGGGGGAAGCGGGGGGAGGGAAAGAGAAGGAGAAAAAGGAAAATGAGGAACTGATTCTAGGAACCCAAGCGGAAAGCAAATGTTGAGAATGATGAGGGCAATGAGTGTATAAGTGTGCTTTGCACAATTGATGTATGTGTGGATTGTGATAAGAGTTGTATGAGCCCCAATAAAATGATTTTTTTTTTAAAAAAGAATGTTCCATTTTGTTGACAAAAAGCAAATCCATCATTTTTGACAGTCTGCTGATTGTTTGGTATTATATATGAGATCATGGAAACCTCCTCCCTCAGACCTGCAGAGAGCAAAGGGGGGAGGGGGGCAAGGATGAAATGAGTGGCACTTCTCACCTGTGGACAGTTAGGCACTCTCTAAGACAGCAGAAAGCACAGTGGTTAGCGCGCCTGGCCTGTCCCTGAGTTTCGGTTATGTATCACCAGCAGCTGCTGAACATCTCCAGTTGGCTATCATTCTTGCCCTTTAATCTTCCTTGCGATTCCTGTGTTCCAGATCTATTGTGAGAATCTCACCTCCCACCGCACATTCGGGGATAAACATAGGGAGACTGTCGTATAGCCTCTTCTTGTCTTCGCGCCACCATCTGAGGCCGAGTCTTGTCTAACGTCCGTTTGGATTGCCTCTCTCAGAGCCTACTTCTAGCACCCTGGCCGAGCAGTCAACCAGCTCTCCTAAGCATTTCCTTCCTCATGCCTTTGGTTCCAATTCTGATGGAGTAATATTTCCAAAATAATAGAAACGATTATAATTAGTGAAATTTTACTATCTCCCAGACATGATTCTAACTACATATATTATCATCCCATATATTCCATCATAACTCCATGAACTAATCCTATTTTCAGAAAAGGAAACGGAGGCATAATGAGTCTAAATAGCTTGCCAAAGCTCACTCAGCTAAGACAGTGGAGTCTGAATACATAGCTTGCACCACTAAAATCTGGCTGAAGAGACACCCCGGACTGGCCCTCACAGCACAGCTGCAGTGTTGTCCTGTGGGCACAAACAGTCCCAGGGAACACCAACATCACCCAAGGTCACTATGACTTTGATGAAGGGAGAGCAAAGCCAAGTCTACTTCATAATCCTGCCTAAGCATATAAAAAAACAGATGTATCGTGTACTCCGTTAAAAAATGCCAACCACACCCTCTCCCAGCTAATATGAATAATTTCTGCTTTTTCTGAGACCAATCACAGTGTCAGATTTCTTTCAGCACTCCTACTAAATCCAATTTATAAAATTACCAAATTACAGAATTACTTCTGGTTCCTGATAACATCAAATCCATGGTGAAACTCTGGTTCCTTTGACCTACCCTGAATCACCAAATCATATCTTAACTTTTTCTAACATACTCTACAGTAAGAATAAGTCCAGGTTATTCCATTGCAGACGCATTATTTATGGGCTTTGGTTAAAGGATATTGGTGTCACTGTGCAGTACTGATTCTCCTGTTTCCCCCCTGATAAAAGTCCTATAATCACTACAAATTACCTATATGGAAAAGCTCACACTCATTAGCAGGAAAACCCCGTCCTCCTCGTTCTTGTCCATGCCTCACGTCCTTTATTTTTATTCCCCCTTTAAAATCATTTTATTTGGGGCTCTAACAATTCTTATCACAATCCATACATACAACCATCGTGTCAAGCACATTTGTTGCCATCATCATTCTCAAAACATTTGCTTTCTACTTGAGTCCTTGATATCAGCTCATTTTCTTTTTCTCCTTCCCCATCCCCCTCCCTCATGAACCTTTGATAATTTTTTTTCATGTCTTACACTCTCCAACATCTCCCTTTACCCACTTTTCTGTTGCCCATCCCCCAGGGAGGAGGTTATATGTAGATCCTTATGATTTGTCCACCCTTTCTACCCCACCTTACCCTTCCCCTCCTGATATCACTACTCTCATTATTAGACCTGAGGGGTTTATCTATTCTGAATTCCCTGTGTTTCCAGTTACCAGTGTACATCCTCTGGTCTAGCCAGATTTATAAGGTAGAATTTGGATCATGATAGGGACGGGGGGAGGAAGCATTAAGAACTAGAGGACGGGAGCCATTAGAGGGGCCCGAGGGCTCGGTCCCCCATACCAGCTACGTGGACAACTGCCATTCCCCCCAGAAGAATTTACTTTATTTCCCCATTGTCATATAGAAATATATTTATATATGTACATGCTTTTATTGAGACCTTTATAAATGCCCTTTGCCTTCTAGCTCTTTCCTCTATTTCCTTTACTTTCCACTTGTCCCACTATCATGCTCAGCCTTCATTTGGGTTTCAGTAATTCCTCTGGGTTACATTGCCTTTGATCAAGCCCTACCAGGCCGCCTACACTTTCCTTGCCATTGATTTTTGATCACTTGTTGTTCTCTTGTCCTTGGTTTGTTAACACCCACTTCCTTTCCCCCACCTCCTCCTTTCCCATGTCCCACCCCCACCCCACCGGAACCCTGGATCCTGTTGTTTTCTCCTCCGGATTGTTGATCCCACCTATCTTATCTAGATAGACCTATAGAGATAATATGCACAAAAAATAAGAACAACAAAAAACCCAATGACCAAAAAGACAAAAGCCTATAAATAGTTCAAGGTCTGTGTTTTGGTACCCCCTCTGGACTTCCTTGCTCTGCTCACCTTGCTGTTCTGTTGCACACCCTTAGTGTTTTGCCTCGGTGTGGTGGGGTCAGGTTGGGCACAATTCCCACACTGTGTCTCTAGTGTTGCCCCCCGTAGAGCTATGTGTCAGTGAGGGATGTCGTGTGTCATAGTGGGCCCGGCCATATGTTCCTCTCTGTGCATTGGCTGCTCTGAGCAGGAATATTGTCCTCGGGGCTTGGTGGGTCAGGATGTGCTCCCCATTCTTTTCCTCCCCCTCCGTTTACTCCTGTGTGCTCTGATCATATATGTCCCTCTCCCTGAGCTGTAGATCCAATAGAGAGGTCTGAAGGACCAGCCCCAATCCCAACTAGGTGGGCAGCCCTCCCTCTCCCCAGAAGAATTTCCTTCAGAGGCCAGCACTGAAGGCTCAGTTCTACCATGTGCTTTCTCCTGCTATCCTACCCCATGCCCACCTTGAGCTGTAGCTGTGCTCCTCACATCGTGCCATGCCTCCGCAAAAGCACCTGTTCTACTTTGCATGGTTCTTGCACATTCGACCTACAACTGTCTCCCTACCCTGAAGACTTCCATGCACTGATTGCTCCCATGCTTCCATTACAATGTACAGCCATTGTACAAAAGTTCACATTTAAGCAGTCACTTTCTCTGTTTGTATCTCTAGTGCCACAGAATACAAGCTACAGGAAGGCTGAGGTTATGCCTTAGCATGTTTTAAGAAAGTAGAGTTGAACACACGTGGAACTTGAAGCTAAGAAAGCAGCCTAAATTTTGCTTTACCACTTAGAAGTTGCATTGTAGGCAACTAGCTTCAGCTTTCTGAGGCTCAATTTCCTCACACTAAGGAATGACAATACCTTCTAGGATTGTTCTGAAGACCAGAGTACATAGTAGTGTGAACACTCAAGGTGTGTTTAATGAATTTAATAGGATAGGACATGTCATAACTGCACACACTTCTTTTAATGTCTGCTATACACAAATATTTTCATTAAAAATAAATGAATACATCCTACCCTGTCAGAAGTGAGTCTTGATCCTGTATGAACGATCCAAGAAAAGCATGTAGCTTGCATGTGAGAAACTTGAACGATCACTGACTTAGAAATGCACACTACACAACTAGCGCGAAGCTACTTGATGCCACGCACTCTTGCTTCGTTAATGAGCTGTGGTATGTTCGTAATAAAAGGAGACTTGCTGGCACACTGATTGAGGCATTCATTGTTGCTAACCAAAAGGTCAGGGATTCGAACAGCCAGCTGTTCTTCAGAGGAAAGAGGGGCCATCGTCTGCCATAAGGTTTCTCAAAGAATTTCCCCTAGAGCAACCCTTGCTAGTCTCGAGCAGGGGCAGAATCCTGGGAGGCAAAACGTCCCGCTCATTCTTCGAGGGTGGCAAAGGTATTCCTTGAGAATTTACTGAGAAATCTTTACCTCATTCACCCAACAGCCTGAGCTTGCCTCTTCAGGCTTCCTTTTGTTCAACAGGGAAATTCATCTGAGTCCCTGGAGGATGGCAAATCTGCCATTTGGGCATGGTGTAAAGCAAGAGTGCAGAATTTTTCAGGAATGGGTTACAGAGAGGAAAACCAAAGCCCGCATGGAAGAAGCACACCAGCCTGTGTGATCACTAGGTGTCAAAGGGATCAGGTATCAGGCATCATCAGAACAAAAAATTATATCATAATGAATACGGGGGGGTTGTGCGGGGTGGAGCCCCAAAGTCCATGTTTAGGCCACTGGACATCCCCTTACCAAAGGGTTTCAGGGAGGAGACGAGCCAGTCAGGGTGCAATGTAGCAACAATGAAACATACAACTTTCCTCTAGTTCCTAAATGCTTCCCCCACAACCCACCCCCCACTATCATGATCCCAATTCTACCTTACAAATCCGGCTAGACCAGAGGATGTACACTGGTACAGATAGGAAGTGGAAACACAGGGAATCCAGGGCGGATGATCCCTTCAGGACCAGTGGTGTGAGTGGCGATACAGGGAGGGCATTGGGAGGGTGAGTTGGAAAGGGAGAACCGATTACAAGGATGTGTACATTACCTCCTCCCTGGGGAACAGACAACAGAAAAGTGGGTGAAGGGAGACGTTGGACAAGGCAAGACATGACAAAATAATAATTTATAAATTTTCAAGGGTTCATGAGGGACAGGGGAGTAAGGAGGGAGGGGGAAAAGGAGGAACCGATACCAGGGGCTTAGGTGGAGAGCAAATGTTTTGAGAATGATGAGGACAATGAATGTACAAATGTTCTTTACACAATTGATGTATGTGTGGATTATGATAAGAGCTGTATGAGCCCCTAATAAAATGATTAAAAAAGGAAAAGAAAGTATGTAGACCTAGATGGAGAATCTGTTGAAAAGTAATACCTGCACCTTTAGATTTTTTTAAGAAAGGCCACTATTAATTTTAGCAATACTTTTTGACTTAATAATACTTCAAAAAATAGTTTATTTTGAAAATTGGTATCCCCAAGTGCCTTGTGGTCTTTCCAGGTCCCATTAATCCAGCAAAGTCATATAACAAACCCATGACTCAGAATTAAAGCCCAGAAGTCTTATCTCCATGCCAGGGTTCTGGATTTATGTGTGTATAAGGCTATTCAAAAAACATATATACCAGTGTCTTCTCAAGGAAAAAGTTCCTTGGATCTGTACATTGAGAAGCTGGGATGGAAAGTGTTCAGTGGAGCTTGGTTTTGGCCCTATCCCAGCTTTTGCGCTGGCTCGCTGGCAGAACATCCTCCGAATCTGTGAAAATTTGCAAATCAAGGCCAGGCTTCAATCTGCAGCTGGCACAACGCATTTCTGTTTGAAATGGATTTCAGTTGCAGTTTTTTCTGACTAAACTACACATCAAAGGGGGAAAAATGAATGCTTATTCGTTAAAATGACCATGGTGCCAAAGCCACACAATGCAATTAAAACCCTGCGGGCAAGGAGGCTGCATGACAACAACATGGCAGCACCAGCTCCCGTTTTCCGCCAGCGCCGAAAGCCTACTCAGAGACAGCCATGGGTAAAATGGTGCCATGCTGCCCTCCCTAACTAGAGCACCCAAGGCTGACCAGCAGGAAGGTCAGGCCCCTTGGCAGCCACAGACCCAGTCCCTGCTTCCTGCTGCCAACCGCACTCCAGCAGTTCAGCAGCTGTGCCTCCGAGAGGCCTTGGTTCGCAGATCATCTGCTCAGGTACAGGGAGGCAAAGCAGGAAGTAGTTTTCCAGCTACATGCCCTATATCCCACAGCTCTTTGCTGTTTTAAGTATTTAGGTAGCAGGAAGGCTAGGACTGTGCATAACTAGACGCTGATTAAAATGCACAAGACATCATAAATTATGGTGCAGATGGCTACCTAAACACAGCACACGCACACACACAGCACACACCACACACACACCACACACACACACACTCCATAAAAATCTAAAGTATATGTGGACTTTACAAAATCTAAACTACTCATTCCATAAAACATTACCACCTTGAGGAACTTGTGGAACACCTATAAATTTGCTTATTTTTTCCCGAGAAAATTAGTAGGAAGCAGCCAGTAGCTATCATATTGAAATACTTCCTAACAGCACCAAAGTTGAAGGTAGAAGTTTATCTTGCTCGTGTAGAATATACAAATGAAAGATCTGGAAGTTAGTTGCTGAGAATAACTTGTCACTTAAAAAATATATAAAAGTAAAATGCAGTTTTCCTTTAAATATAACTAAAGTTATTCTTTACTAAAGCTAAAAGCAAAATACCCTATATAAAACTTAAGGCTCTATCTCAATATAAATCTATCAATATGCCTGCTGTCTTCTATGTCTAGCACTACTACAATAGAAATACCACAAGTGGGTGGCCACGGCAAACAGAAATTGTGTGAAAATTCACAGGTTAAGAGGTGAGGAGTCAGCGCTGGAGGAGGGATTTTCTTTGTGTTGGTTCTGTGGACGGCCCTGTCCCTTCAGCTAGCCTCCTGGTTTCTTGCAGATCTCCACGTGGCTCAGCTTCAGTCTAGTCCCATCTCTACTAGCTTGCTTCTTTAATTGCGTCTGTATATCAAAAGAGACTGACTGAAATACCACCTACATAAAGCCCTCGTCATAAACATCGTAACAGAGACAGCCCGCCCCCAAGTGGAATTACACCTACAGGCATGGAGGTTAGGAATTACAGCATATGTTTTGGAGAGACGTCATTCAATCCATAACACCTGCCTGAGCATTTCACTTTTATCTAGGGCGCACCAAATTAATTTGGTAAACTTGCGATGAATACATCACTTATATTAACAGGTATTTGTGGTTCATTGACTGCAAACTTGCCACCAAGCTGAGCATGGGCATTCAATGCAACGTCTTTAGTAGCTTTTCAAAAAGTAGCCCCATTTCTAATCCCAATTCTCAATTCCCGTATCAGTTGCGCCACATCTGAAGAAGGAACACAACACCAAAGGGGAAAAAAATTAAGATCACAGTTACCAGGCATCTTGATCTATTAAATCTCTTGCATGTGTTTTATTCATTTGCTAGAACTCAGATATAAGTGCCACCTGCTGCTCCTTTGAGGGCCAAACACTTAAACTGCACAGAACCACACACCATGGACACATCAAGCCTCGAACTATCAGTACTGCTTAGCATTTGAAGCAGTGTGAGTTTATGCAAGTAAAATTAATTTCATATTCATACTCTTGTCTCTGCAATAAATGCTGCCATAAGTTGAAGTTTTATACGGCAAATAGTATATATGAATGCTTCATTCCCAGTGCATTTAGTTTGAGAAATAAGTGCAATTTATAAGGCAGTTGTATTCCTTTTTTTTCTCTTTTTTAAAAGGAAGGCCTGGTGTTCTAATGTTTAGCTACATGTGATAAAAAAAAAAATCAAGCACTGTGAAGGGACTGAGAACTCTATCTGGCTGTCAAACTCCCCTGTTCGCCTGTCACAATTCCATAAACGCTGACGTCCCAGTCACAGACTCTCTCACTCACGGGGGGTGCTGTACTCACAGTGTCTGTGTCACACCGGAAGAATCCCAAATTTAGGAAATCCCCAATTTTATAGAGAGCTGCACACAAACCTGCTAACCTCTCTGCACAGAATCTATTTGGATCAAGGAAAAAATCTCCCCTGTGCCTCAAAGGCAGAACTGTTCCTAGCTTCTAAAGCTGTTTGCTGGGCAAACACCCCTGAAAAGATAGTCCAGAACAACAATGGTCACAAGACGTGGAGAATTCCCATGGGAACTGTCACCCGACCCCCACACTAGCAGTTCTCAGCTACATGCTATATACTTTCTGAAATATGTTTTTTCTAAAATCTTCCACGCTTTACCTAAAAATAAAGGTTTGAACTAGCGCTGGAAGCACATTTTTTCCCCCAGTGATAAAATGGAACAAAGTTTGCTGTTGACAAAAAATAAAAAATTCCCCTTTGATGATAGAATTAATAACCTTACCACTATTATAGTTTATTTGCCTAATACCATTCTTAAAATGTTCACTTCAACATCTAATGTACATTACATTTTTTCCCAAAATAAGCATCTATATTAGTAGTCACTTCATCAGGTGTTCTATAAGGCAAATAAAATATGAAAATTCTAAGAAGCAGCCAAATGGTTTGGCCATTGGAAAGAACAGATACATTGCCTTGTTCCCTGATACAGTTGTTTGAAATTATACATATATCCTGCCAGAAATAATACAATTGTCAAGCTGAACAGCTAAGTCCAAAGTTGAATGCTTCTAATCTAATAAAATTAACCAATGGCTTACATCACAGGAGTGAAACATTCCAAGTGGATAAAACAAGAAAGGAGGGATAGAGGGAGGGAAAACACTTCTTCCTTCTCAAAATTTAAGAAGTTTAAGAAAAGTTTGTTTCAAGACCCACAAAAACGTCCTACAAATCCCTTCAGGTATGTAGGCAGTCTCCAGGTCACCCAGGTCTGACTTGGCTGCAGCCTGTACTGAAGGGCCAGCCCTGTGTTGCCTACTAAAAATGAGAGGAAATGGATTGTAGTCACAAGGGATGGTACTTTGCAATGCACATCAAAACATTATTATTAAGTATTATTGTATTGTGTTAAGGATGTTTTAATATATCCCAGGGTACTTCTTTAATGATTTTTATTCATAGAAATATTACACACACACACACACACAAAGGCAAACATTTGACCGACCTAACTATTGTAACTTACAAAAGAAAAGAAAGAAGCAGGATTGAAAATCTTTCATAAGTCAAGGCCTGCCCAGAATGACAAGAGAAGGAGGAAGGTGGGGAGCGGGTCTTTAAAATAAATTTTAAAATTTTTAAAGAGAGAGAAGGAGGAAGAAGAAAAATAATGCAGAAAAAAATACTTCACAATATTCCTGGACCCAATCTTTCTTCATTTGCTTAAAAAACGGAATGGTCACCTCATAGATTTTCAATGACGTAACCATAGAAAGTTAACAGACTGATAACCTTCTTGAGACTTTATTAAAGTTTAAGTGGGTAATAAAGCCCAAGCTGGTACATTTGCGACCTACCAGAAAATGAGTTCACCTGCTCTTGTGAGTGAAGTTACGGGAAATAGTCATAGGCCAACAAAATTACCTTTTTAACACCCACCACACTGTTACATAACAACCAAAGCATCATTTGTTGTATTCTTTATTTTTTTATTATTTTTAAAGCAATGGCTGAGTGCTCTTGGATCATAATTAATAGTAGGCTGCAGAAGTTCTGGTCATTACTTTACAGGAAATGTCTGACCTAAGGTCATCATATTTATTATGAGTTGTTCTAACCTCCTAAATATAGAAAATGAAAAAGCAATTCCTGTTATTTGCTGAACACTTGTACATAATCATAAAGTTGATGCTCTGTGAACAATATCAATGCATTTAGCTAGTAGATAAATGGACCAAAGGAATGACACTGAAGCGTCACCACACAGCATACAGGGAAATCAACGAGGGGAGGCACATTGACTGTGGTCTTTGAAGGTGGTATCTGGCTTGACTGGCTGCATGGCCCTCGAAAGGCTCCGCTTACTTTATGTATGTAGAAAATAGGAATCACAAAGCCCCCTTTAAGGGTTTCTGTCCGGCTTGTAAGATGTATTTAAAGCATCCATAAGTGCGCATGTGGCAGAAACTTAAATACTTGTTAGTATTGTCTTTCCACCTATTTGCATCTATGATAATGCTACAATCTAAAATAGAAGATTATATAATTATCCCAATTTATCAGGATATGAAACTTCCTAGGATGGAGGTACTAAGTGATTTGAAGCTCTACTCGTAAGGAGGTAAGTAATGAGTTTCCTTCTCACCCATGTGTGTGGGAAGAATTTCTATTGCCCATCAATTGACCCTTTTGTAGTCAATTTAGTGTTCTCCAGCTGTATTGCTGGCCATCTACCAAAATGTGTGGAGCAACAGTAGCACTCCAAATTGGCCAGTGTAACAGATACAACAGCACTGATGCTGATGTTATTATTATTCTCCTTTTCATACAGATCAACTGACTTCTCCCCAGCAGTAAAGCTATTTCCTTAGTTCCATTACCATGTCAGCAGTCAACAGGGTTGACTGAGAGGCAACTGAGAAAAGAAACCTCCTCCTTTCTCTGATTTTCAGCAACTGTGCTGCCCTCTAAAAATCCCATCCCATCAGCCTCTCGGGCGATAAATGAGGCCTGGGCCCTGGGGCTCATTAGCACCATCCTTTACCACCTGCCTCGAACCACTCACAAACATGGACACAGCACTCATACACCCACGCATGCCTCCATGGGTAAATTTGGACATACAGGCAGTACCAGGTAACAAAATTCCCACGTAGCGACGAATCCTACTGACCCTTTAATGCAGTGGTTCTCAACCTTCTTAATGCCACAACCCTTTAACACAGTTCTGCATGTGGTAGTGAGCCCCAAAACAAAACTATTTTCATTGCTGCTTTATAATTGTCATTTTGCTACTGTTATGAATCAGGCAACCCGTGTGAAAGGGTCATTCAACACCCACTCCCAAAGGAGTACGACCCACAGGTTGAGAACCACTGCTTTCATGTTATGTGAATTCATCCTAACTTTGAAACAATTGAACCAACCACTACATGCAATTAATTAGCCATCACAACCACTTCAACTTTCAAATCAATGAAAATAATAAGAAGAATTTCTTGCACTTGAAAAAAAAAATCCAAGATCATCAAGTCAATTCCAACTCATCAGATAGAGTAGAACTCTGCATTTGGGTTCCCAAGTCTTTGCAGGAATAAAGTCTCATCTTTCTCCAGTGGACCGATGGGGGGGTTGAGCTGCTAACGTTGTGGTGATCAGCTCAACATGTCACCCATTCTGCCACCAGGGCTCTTCTTGCACTGAAGTAAGAGGACACAAGAACTACACCACTTGTTCTGACAAACTTACAAACTTCACAGAACTTCACATATTTGATATAAATGGAATCCTGGAACAAATAAAAGGGCAGGGAAAGAAAAAAGATCCGTGGTTCCCATGGCCTGAGCATTGGGCAAAGAGACGAAGCGCAGAGGCACGAAGGCCCGTTGGGGAGTGATGAGCTTGTGCTATATCTTGATTGTGTTAGTGGATACATGATTGCTCACATTTTTCAAAATCCAGAGAACTTTCACCTTAAAAGGATAAATATGATGATATGCAAATTACATATGAATAAATCTGACTTAAAAATAAAACAGCTCACTGGAGAAAGGAAAAGAAAGTAGGGGAACCCACACTGACAGCAAATGCTATAATTTATCCTCCAATGGTGCTCCATGAAGTTAATACACAGAGTTACCACAAATCTTTAAAAGAACTTGCAACATTTTGTACCTGAATGAATTCTTGGGCTGTATGCTATTAGAGGTTGGGATCGACTGAAATTGGTATTGCCGAGGCACTGTCAAATTCCAACGCCACGTGCTGAAGGAAAGAAAGGAACTGAGCACCACAAGAACAGCAAAACTTTCTGTTAATGAGAAATTTAAACGGTTGCCTTCTTTTCTTGCCAATAAAATATTTCTTCGAGGCTGCAGGTTAAAAATACAATTGCATAAATACATAATCAATATTGGTTCACTGCCATCGAGTCAATTCTGACTCATAATGATTCCAGAAGACAGGGTCGAACCTGCCCCCTGTGGTTTCCTAACCTGTAACTCTTCACAGTAGTAGAAAGCCTCATCTTTCTCCCAAGGAGCAGCTGGTGGTTTCACACCACTGATCTTGCATTTAGCAGCCCAACTCCTAACCCACCATGCTAACAGTTGCCTTGAAGTCAGTTATGACTCATGCTGAGCCCATGTATGTCAGTAGAGCTGTTCTCTAATGAATGTCCATTGGCTGATTTTTTCCAGAAGTGAATTGTCTGGTCTCTCTTTCGAGGAGCTTCTAGGTAGACACAAACCTCCAACCTTTCTGTAAACAACTGAGCTCTCGATCATTTGGAAAACCCAGGGACCACATGATCATAATAAAAATCTACAGACTATTTTTAATCTCAACACTGCTCTACATTTATAGCCTTGCCTAGCCTATAACATGTTCATATTCATTACTTTACAGAATTCCTGTGTAATCGGACACACAATTAACACTAAAAATTGTGTTATTATTTGTATATACCACAAGCATATATAGTATATCATTCCATTGTCACTCAACTACGTTCAGGTAAGTTAATTTAACCTACAACACAGCTGACGTAAGCAAATAGCACTGAATGGACAGCTTTCCCACTGGCTTTGAATTTAGATATGAGATTTGAACTCAAGTTTTCTGACTCTTAATGGTAATAGAGCCCCCGTGGCACAATTCACCACAGAATATTTGTGTAAACAGCATATCCCATATGTGATAGGCATACATGCTACTCCAACCAATGTACGCATTTTATCCATTTTTAAAAGGATACTGGAGCGTATTGCACATGAACTAGAATAAGGTCACCTCTTTTACAGTCAGTTAATAGCTGACTTTAAGCAATGCTTCTATCTTGAAAGAAAAATAATCAAGGCAGTATGGTTTATGTAAAACAGTAGACAAATAGATCAGTAAAATAGCATTTAAATAGACCAACACAAATCTAGTCTATTGATCTTTCAAAAGTGTGCAAAGACAATCCAATAAAGAAATGACGGGCTGTATAATAAATGCACTGGATTAACAAAACAACAGCATGCCCCAAATATCTGAACACTAGCCTTACATCCTTCAAAAAACTACTTTAAAACAGAGCACTGACCAAATTGCAAAATGTAAAATTATAAAAGTTCGAGAAGAAAATGGGAAAATCTATAAGATGTACACCTGATAAAGGATTTATATCCAAAATACACAAGAATTACTAAAATTCAACAATAAGAACTCAAACGGCCCAATTACAAAATGGGTTAAAATATCTGAGAAGGCACTTCACCGGAAAGGGACACAGGGCATAAGGAAAACGCTCAGTATCAAATGTCAATTGTTGTTGGGTGTCGTGGGTCAGGCCTGATACACAGGACAACAGAACAAAGCACTGTTGTGTCCTGAATCCAGGAGATTCGCTGCACAGGGATCTCACATCCAAACAATAGGCTCAGCTCCATCCTTCCTCCTGCCTTTCAGAGGGCTCATTTTAAATGCAGCAGGATGGCATTCCAGGGAATCCTGCTCACAGTTACAGGGAATTCTCAGTCTCTTCCCTCGCCTTCATACGAGAGCCATGCAGAAAAGGGTCCTTAGAAACTTTGGGGTTTTGTTTTCTTAACATTGAGGTGTAATCCTTGTTGAAGAGGAGTCTAGCCCATAGCTTCCCAGATTGATTTGGCCTGCCACTGGCTTTTAAAAAAATTACTCAGCACCATCCTCGCAATTAAAAACTTACTTATAGAGCCCATACTCCAGCATGTCTGGATTGTTACAAAGCCCTTCAGGGACATATCACCCACTTGCTGTCAGCAAGTGAGCCTGTGTCACCTGAATCCCACAGGTGTGACTGGCTCTTCCTACCATCTTGAGGCCACAGTTGTCTTCATAAACTCCAGCTGCTCAGCTTCTTTGCACAACGCGAAGACTGGATAAGCACGAAGAAAGGACACAACCCTGACACACCCTTTCCTGGATCTGAAACCACGCAGGACCCTGTGCGTTCAAATGACCACCTTTATGTCTACATACAACCTTGGCTTGACTAAAACGGAGAGTACAAGAAAGCCCATGTTTCTAAATCACATACATTATTTATTACGATTCTAATGAATCATGGTTTAATGCCTTTGCATATTTAATAAAACACAAATAATCATCGTTCTGGTGATTTCTGCTTTCTGTAAATACCCACCTGACACTAGCAATGATACCTCAGAGTCTACAACCACATCCTCTTCTGAGTCCAGCTAGAAATTCTAGCAGCGCCCTGTCAGTGTAAAATGATCTTCAGCAAAATCTCACCTGCATGGAATATTAATGATATTGTTCAATATTTGCTGTGTTCCTTGGATTCACCATTCTTTGCAATGGCACTGACACGTATCTCTTTGCGTTCCAAATTACTTGGCACAGAGTCGTAAGTGCTTCAGCATAGTATCCGCTAGTTGACACATTTCAATTGGTACTTCCTCAATTCCCAGAGCCTTGTTTGTCACAGTGCCTTCACTGCAGCTTGCATTTCTCCCAGTAATACCACCGATTCTTGGTCACACGCTGTCTCTTGAAATAGGTCAACTAATTCCTTCGGTCCGGTGATGCCATGTGTTCCTTCGATCTTCTTTTGAGGCTCACTGCATCACTGAATAGTTCGCCCTTAATGGGTGCAGGGTGTTGGTAAGTGCCCCCATGTGAGTTCCAAATCACAGCCACCTTATTTACAAGAGAAGGCCCCACTGCCCGGTCCTTCACATCACCACACTGGTTGACTTGAGCAAATCCATCTTGCTAAAGATCTTCCTCTTTTCAACTAACTTCACCAAGTATGACGCCCTTCTCCAGGGCTGGTTTCCCCTGATTATACGTCCAAAGCATGAGAGATCAGGTCTTAACCCCTAGCTTCCAAGAAGCATTATAATGTACTTTATTGGACAAATGGGCTGGGGGTGGTGCTGGGGGGGACCTCTGACCCAGTATTTTCAATGATATCATGTGAAAGGAAATGTTGGACAGTAAATAAGGAAAACTGAGAAATGATATCTATGATTATGGTGTTGGTGAAGAATACTGAATAGCTTCTGGACTGCCAAAAAATTGAAGAAAAAAAAAGGTCTTAGCGGAAGTACAACGTGACTGATCCTTGGAGGAAAGGACTGTGAGCTGTCTCCCATACTTCGCACAGGCTGTGCAGGCACAGCAGTCCCAAGAGAAGGACATGACACTGCAGGGGAAGTTGAGGGCTGCAGATGCAATGACAGGAAAGGGGCAGGGGCTACAGCACCTGCCTCAAACAGCAGCAGTTGTGAGAAGGATGCAGAGTGGGGCAGCATTTCACTCTCGTGTACATAGGCTTGCTACGTTGGGACTGAGTCAATGGCACGCAAGAACCTAACAACATGCCTTGTAGTTGGTGACTGGATGAACTATGGAACATAAAGTCAATTTCAACATGTGGCAACTCAGAGCTCAACCCCTTCTGAGGGTTTTCACGCCTGTTACCCTTCTTTGGAGGGGCTGTTGGGTAAGTTCCAGAAACAACTCTTCCAGTTAAGAGTTTAGGATTTAACTCTTTGTGCTACACAAAAACTCCAGTCCAGCCACGAGACGGAATATTATTCAGCAATACAAAGAAATGATCTAGCAAGCTATGGAAATATATGGGTGGACCTAAAATGCATATGAACTGTATGATTCCAACTCTATGACACCCTAGAGAAGTCTAGTCTCTAGAACCAGTTTTAAAAAAAATAGTGGTTTCTAGGGACTCAAGGGGAAGAAGAAAGGAAATAGGCAAAAGGAGTGTTAGGGCAGTGAGACTATTCTGCAGGTGATTTTGCTGGCAGTCATATGACACTGTGCATTTGTCAAAATCCATAGAACTACACAGCACAGAGTAGGAGCCTTATGTAAATGAGGTACTATACTTAATAATAATGCTGCTGTATTGGTTCTCCAGTGGTAGCAATTCTAATGCACAATGCAAGTATTAATGAAAGGAAAAACTGTGTCCAAGAGACAGAAAGGGTACATGGGAGCCCTTTGTACTTCATCATTTTGCTATAAATTGAAAATGATTATAAAAATGGTATATTACAAAGATAGTTTATCATACATAAATTTCTCCATAAGATTGATTTAAAAATAAGCTGATTAAGAAAACAAAGAAAGAATGAATTGCAAAGAAGTGAATTACACTGATCAAAAGGGGTGAGAACATGAACTATGTGGCTAGACACTAAACTGAGAGGTGAGTTTCTCCATAACAAAGTCAGAAAGGGATTAATATGAAATTAGAGAAATGTTTTGTGTTACCAGAATTCAAAGAAGATGGTATCACTTAGTCCTTGTAGATGAAGTTTTTAGGTAAAAATAATAAAAATTCAGAAATATTTTAGTGAATATTTTATGCATCACTTCTATTTTAAAAAATGAGACATAACATTAAAAATTACTTGATCTACTCCCTCAATACAAGAATACTTGCTCTATTAAACTGACATTCCATGATCCTCACCTTCCCAACACAATCACAGCAGACAAAGTAGGTGCATAAGCAAATGTGGTGAAGAAAGCTGATGGTGCCCGGCTATCAAAAGATATAGGATCTAGGCAGGGGTCCTCAAACTTTTAAAACAGAGGGCCAGTTCACTGTCCCTCAGACCCGTTGGAGGGCCAGACTATAGTCTAAAAAAAACTATGAACATATTCCTATGCATACTGCACATATCTTATTTTGAAGTAAAAAAGAGGGGGGGCGGTCAAAAACACCCAGTGGGCCGGATAAATGTCCTCAGTGGACCACATGTGACCCCACGGGCCGTAGTTTGGGGATGTCTGGTCTTGGGTCTTAAAGACTAGAAGGTAAACAAGCAGCCATCTAGCTCAGAAACAACAAAGCCCACATGGAAGAAGCACACCAGCCTGTGTGATCACAAGGTGCGGAAGGGATCACGTTATCAGGCACCAAAGAACAAAAAATCATATCATTGTGTGTTTACCTTCCTGATATGATTGCTGAAGACAAAAGGGTGCAAAAGTGGTAAAGAAAGCTGATGATGCCCGCTATCAAAAGATACAGCATGTGGGGTCTTAATTTGAAGGTAAACAGCGGCCATCTAACTCAGAGGCAACAAAGGCCACATGAAAGAAGCACATCAGCCTGTGTGATCAACAGGTGTTGAAAGAATCAGATATCAGCCATCAAAGAATAAAAATAAAATTATTGTGAATGAGAGGAAGTACAGATTGGGGGCCCAAGACACATCTGTAAGCAACTGGACATCCCCTTACAGAAGGGTCGTTGGAAGGAGATGAGCCAGTCAGGGTACAGTGTAGCAACAATGAAACACACAACTTTCCTCTACTTTCTAAATGCTTCCTCCCTCCCCTCCCCCTACCCGACTATCATGATCCCAATTCTACCTTACAAATCCGGCTAGACCAGATTTGTACACTGTACACTGGTACAGATAGGAACTGGAAACACAGGGAATCCAGGACAGATGAGGGTGGAGTAGAAAGGTGGAACCACAAGTATCTACATATAACCTCCTCCCGGGGGGATGGAAAACAGAAAAGTGGGTGAAGGGAGACGTTGGACAGTGTAAGATATGAAAAAATAATAAAAATTATAAATTATCAAGGGTTCATGAGGGAGGAGGGAGCAGGAAGAGGGAACAAAAGAGGAGCTGATACCAAGGGCTCAAGTAGAAAGCAAATGTTTGAGAATGATGAGGGCAACAAATGTACAAATGTGCTTGATACAATGGATGTATGAATGGATTGTGATAACAGTTGTACGAGCCCCTAATAAAATGTTTTAAAAAATCTTTTAAAAATAATTACTTGATTAAAAAACTGCAACAGCTACTAAGATAACCTGGACAGTGGCTGCTGCTTTTTGACAATACACCCCAGTGATAGCAAAGAACTGAAGACAAAGCAGCTTCTCTATTCCAGGCATTTTAGATATGTAATCTTATTTTGCCTGACATGCATAAAAATGTGTTAGATGAAATGAAATTATTTATTTAACATAGTTAAGTAACACGGCTAATATGTAATTATAGCAGAATCAGTTCCAGAAAATGTCAAGCTTTAAAATCATCCTGTATGCCATACACAGCCACTAATCTAAACAAGTAGTTTGTCAGTTTACTGATGACATGATCTTTCTCAAATACCAATTGTCTGAAGAAATCATTGACAAATGCTGGACCACGCGCAATCTGTCCTTCCATTCACTGGCATGTGCATGGAGGAAAACGACCGTCAGCGTATTGCAGCCAGTACTAGAAGGGGGAGTGGGAATTGCCCTGCTCCGAGAGCCTAACCATATTCTTAACCAGCTTTCTCTCCACAGTGATGAAGATCTTCAGGAACGAAAGCAAAAAACAGAATTAGTAGAATCAGCCTTGATTCTGTTAATACCTTCAGATAGTTATTGTTAAATCTCAGAGTCGACACCATATAGAATTGAAAGCATGACAAAATGACTACGTAGGCGATAAAGAATCTGATTTTATTAATAAATACTCTGTTGTGGGTGTGCATACAATATGCAATCTGTAAAATTAATTCTCAACTGTTCAATTAATTACTGGGTTGAGCAGAGTAATTTAGTACTGTCCACTTACAGACTAAATGATCCCAATGTTAATTCAGTTGAGCTTGTTTAGACCTGTGCTCTCTGACAATGAACAACTAGCTCAGCTGTTTCCTATGTATCCCCACATTCTAAATATCTTTTTTTTTTAACAATTTATTAGGGGCTCATACAACTCTTATCACAGTCCATACATATACATACATCAATTGTATAAAGCACATCTGTACATTCTTTGCCCTGGTCATTTTTTTCTCCTCTTTTCTTTTTTTACATTTTATTAGGGACTCATACAACTTTTATCACAATCCATACGTATACATACATCAATTGTATAAAGCACATCCATACATTCCCTGCCCCAATCATTCTCAAAGCATTTGCTCTCCACTTAAGCCCTTTGCATCAGGTCCTCTTTTTTTTTCCCCTCTCACCCCTCTCCCCCCTCCCTCATGTGCCCTTGGTAATTTATACATCGTTATTTTGTCATTTCTAAATATCTTTTAAGTACAAAACAAACCTTAGAACCTTGCATTCTCAAATTTTCTTACAAACCACACGCAATATCTTATATAGACAAGTTTTAAATTCCGCCGCCTGTCTAAGTTCTGCTATCAGAGGCTGCAAAAATCACTTAGAAGACCACTCAGCTTCTATGTTTTGCCCCCCTATAGGAGGGGTTCCAAAAAGCTCATGGAAATTTTTTATTACTTTTCAACTCAATTTGTCCTTGAACTTTTCAAAGTCCTCATAGAGAGGCCCTTTCAAATGTAAACCTGGTGGGTCCCTCCTTTGTTTTTCTAAAAGCCTGAGAATTCCCATCTCCTGCAGGCTGAATAGGAAGTCCTTGCAGTAAACCTACAAGGGCCTCTCCACAGCACACGCAATCCCCCAAATCATCCTTTCCTTTGCGTCAATGCTTTCTTGTAGCACCTGAAGAACTCCAGGCAGCGTTCTGTCTGAGCCCTGTGCATATGCTGTCCCTCTGCCTGGAATCCTCTCACCTCAGCTATCCGAAGGCTCACACCTGCAGTTCATGAAACCTTTGTTCAAGCGTTCATTCACAGTTCATTGTGATAACCACCCTATTTTAAATGGCATTGTTTTTCTTCTCAGCACACATCACCATTGAACTTACCATGTATTTTCTGTTTTGTCAATCTTCCTCGACCAGAAGACATGTAAGGTCTGTGAAGTTTTATCTGTTTATTTCACCGCTGTGTCCCCAGTGCCAGGAGAAGTGGCTGGCACGTGCTAAGATTCAAAAGGGGGTATTTGTCAAGTGAGCATGATTGTGTGATGAATAAATGACTGACAAAAACACAGAGAAGAACGCTTGCGTTCATGTCTACAACAGCTGAAATGTAAATCTAAAATAAATAAGAAACTAGGGCAAAAGTCAGCTTTACAGTTTAGTACTAGAATTTTATCTTACATGGTTTCTGCCCTGTAAAATCACTGATTTTAAAATGGTAGTATTATGCAGATTTCTAAGAAAGGGTTACTATCCTGTGACTTATACAGGTACTATTCTTAGTCCATGATGACTTTCTGACACGAAATCAAAAACAGATAGAAAAATGAATGAGTACTGTCATTCAATGTAGTCTCAGAAAATACATAAACATGGGAGTGTCAAAATCCTCCTCATTCTTCCTGAAAAACATTAAATTAGGACATTAGATTTAGTTGTCTAATTTTGCTTTAACAGAAATACTATGACTGACTGGTTCGAGGAAACAAGAATGTATTCTCTCCTAGTTTAGAAACTAAAAGTCCAAATTCAGGGTGTCAGCCCTAGGATGAAGTTCTTACCTCCCTTCAATATCTGTAGACATGGCATCTCCGGGAGATCTCCATGTGTCTTGGCATGAATGTTTCCCTGAGCACAGGTAGCATGTTTACCAGCGTAAAGCTCAGTAGACAGAAAGGGATAGTAAAGAAGGACAAATGGAAAGAGTAAACCTAAGAAGGGTGTGGAAAGGGTGTTGTTACACTGTACACATTGCAGTCAATGTCATGCACCAAAAGGTATATGAACTATGGAAGGAAAATCCAAATTTCTCTGTAAACTGGAAGCCAAATTACAATAAAGCATCTTAGTTTTTTCTCTAAAAATAAAAGATAGTAAATTCAAAATAAATAGTACTATGGTTCTAATAAAATCTTAAACATAAAGGCTTATTGATACTCCTGTTACCAACAGAGGCCAAATTGGCTTTACATATAAATCTAAAGACTCTAAACACTGTAACTAAATTGTCCTGGGCAACTGAGGTAAGTGATAGAATTCAATAGCCTCGTCGCAAATGCCGATAGAATAGAGAGAAACTGTTTTAGCATTTCAGCACAATATTCAGCAACTATGTCCCCATAAACAAGTTGTTCAGGCCTTGAAGATTCCATTTCCTCATCTATAAAACAAGGATGCTCAAAGCAGGGACATCATGTAGTGGCTTTGCCTCTTCCTGGCACCCGTTCAGTGCTCAATAAATTACCCCCTATTATAATAATTGAATGTGCTAAGGACTGCTAACAGTCCATCAATGTCTGTTCTCTTTTGTTACTGAGCCGTAGAACCCCTCATTTTTAGCTGGACATGTGACCTTCCTAACTACAATTTACATTTCCCAACATCCCTTGAACTTCGATATGACAGAGAAGTTCTAGACAATAAGAATTAAACAGAACTGCTCTTTGTGAATTGGGGGATAGTCCTTTGGTCACAATAGGTCACTGCAGACCAAGAGGCAGGGAAAAAAGACTGGACTGTCGATGCCTCTCAATCAGAGTGTGCTTCAGAGCTTTCTAACTCAAAGGAAGCTTCAAAAAGTTCAGTCCTAAAACTTCTGTTATCTTTTGAACCTTCTTAGTGAATTGAGTAGAAGGTTACTGGGCAGATCAGTCCTCTACTCCACAAACCATGCTGCAAACTTCACAATGCATCCTGCTTCTCCCGCCTCCTCCAGACTTCCCTGTGTCCTGCTTCTCTCACCCGCTGAGCCGTGTTCTTCGCACACACTGCCCCTGAGCCCTGAGTGTCGGGTCTTCTCCCTCTCTAGTGTGACTGCTCCCCCTATGGTTCTAGCTCAACATTAAGCGTGAGAGTGAATTCATGTCCACACCTGAGGGTTACCAAGGGTCATCGGCTCATATGTTCCATCAGTCGCTATCTGACTAGTAAGCCTGGTCATACTTTTCTTTTTAGTTTTGTTCCAAAAATAAAATTACGTTATTTTCATTACATTTCCCATGAATTTCTGGAGCCCCCTTGTATGCTGTCAAAGCATATGCTCTCCTGCATCTAAAGACTCCAACGCAGCAGGTTTGGAGCTGCATCTATACGTATGAATTTGAGAGAAAAATGTCCTCAGTTTATTCTGATATATATATATGACCACCACTGTAGGGCTACTAAAACATAAGGAGGACCGAAGGCTAATCAATCATGCATTAAAAACATTGTTAAATGCAAGTTCAGACTATTCCAAAATACACCAGCAACCCCCAGAAGCAAACCAGGGTACTCTGAAAATGACAAAAGCCAGATTCGTGTACGGTAGAAGCCTGTCAGAAAAGGGAAACTCAAATCTTTTCCATTAAAATAAGACAAAAGAAAAGCTTACAGGCGTGCAGTCGATGCTGACTCCTAGCAACCCTACAGGAGAGGGCAGAGCTGCCCCTGTGAGTTTCCAAGGCTGAGACTAACTCTTTCCTCCCCAGCAACTGGTTTCAAACTGCTGACCTTGCAGTTAGCTGAGTTTCTGAGACTGTAATTTTTTACAGGAGTAGAAAGCCCTGTCTTTCTGCCACAGAGCAACTGGTGGTTTCAAGCTGCTGACCTTGCGATTAGTGGCCCAATGCATAACCACTACAGTACCAGGGCTCCTTCCGCTCAAACAAGTGACAGAAAGGTCCTAAGATTTTTCCCTGTAAAAGGAAAATACTTGTGAGACTTGGAAAAAGCAAAGCAGTAGTGTTGAGTCCCAACTCTCACGGGTTTCGCTCATAAAATGTTTACTTCTCACTTCCTTTTACTTGTATTTTCTCTTCATTTAAAATAACTATCCAATGAAAATCTGAAAACCTTTCCCTTTTAATCACTCAATTGGTTACGCCAAGCCCTTAAGTCTCTCGCGCTGTAGTCCAGATGTCCTGCCTGCAGCGCCATTTGAGTTCAAGTTTTTCTGCAGACAAAGAAGATTACCAAGGAGTAAGGTGAGTCTCGCCAAGCCCTCTGTCACCTCCAAATATAGGCTGGCTGCACACCTCCACACTTTTGCAATTTAAATTCACCAAGAGCCAACGCATTTTTCTAGACTCGGGAGGGTCCTCCCGGCACATGTGGCCATCTCTGAATACACTGCTGATTATCACAGCTGCTGGCGCTGCTGGCATCTAGTGGGCAAGGAAATGCTGATCCACAGCCGGTAACGCGCCGGACAGGCCATCACAACAGCAACCACAGAATCAGTCAGGTCAACATGAGCATGGTCCTGAGATGGAGAAACTGTGTTCCAAAGAGTGCTTAAGGGTCCCTCCCCTCGACAGCTGGAGTTAGAATGCTCAGAGAATTTCATCTCTGCCTCGGAATTAACTCCATGCAGACAGACAGAAAGGGCTTGCCCTGCTTCCCGCTGCGCCTGCCTTGCAGACCTCCTACCGCAACCCGTGGGGGAGGGCAGAAGGAGCAGAAGGGACTCTGCAGACCATCCCAGCTGGAGTCTCAGCCCCACAAGTTAGAGTCACGTGGCAATGGGAACATCACTCCAATCTCCCGGAGCTTCTGTGCCCTCCTCCATAAAATATTGTAAAATAATGTGACAGAAATTTCTTCCTAATTGTTATGAAGATGAAATGAGATAACTGATGCATAATAATCAATAAAGCAAACACTAGGTATTATTTGATTAATGAAACATAAGTATTAGCCATTATTTGGTGAATAAATGATTTATTTTTGTACAGCCCCAACAGTGCAGACAATCTCTTTTCCAGCTTTCGAACTTGCTGTACAGCCCCCCACCCCCACCCCTTCTTTCAGGACAGCCGGACAACTAGCAGGATATCACTCTGCTTTACATACGGCTACTTGTCACAGGCACCTGTGCATGACTAATGCAATCATTTACCTGCTTTATTTTTGTTGTTGAAAATAAACACGGTAAAACAGCTAACTGTATGTCAAAAAGTATTGATACTACCGTTTCCGTTCATTTGCGCATGGGTTTATTCCAAACAAAATGTATGTAAGCATGTCCTTGGATCCGTGGATGGGTACGGACAAACCCTGTCAGCAATGTCCTTGTGCTGGTCTGATCAGGGCGCCTTCATAAAGGAAAGGGAATAGAAGGTGGGGCGCTGCAAGACAGCGGCGCCCCACAGGATCTGCCGGGCCAATTAAACTCCAGACAACAAAGCCAGCTCCGAAAGTTACAGCCACTGTTTGTAAGGATCCCAGTGGGATAATCTTCATAGGTTTTCTCAAAGAAAAATGCACAATTAATTAGAGTTTACTGGGGGGGGGGGAGAAAAATGAAAACCGTATAGGTGAGAAAGGGCCAGGAAAGTTGTGCCAAGAATTTTCCCATCAAAATACACCTGCTCGGTCCTAAGAGCAGCTATTCGGGAAATCCTAGCCCATTCACCCCACAACCTCGGTCCTGGGCCTCACACTTCCCTTTGTCCTGAAAACTCACAGAACATTTGAAAGAAACCCAATTTGTATCCCTTGCGGATGCCAAAATTATCATTGACATGGTCTAAATCCAAGAGGGCAAAGGAATGCCCCTTCCTCAGGGCAGGCGAGATAGGTACAAACACTGCCTTTGGAAGTATAGATGTAGACAGAAGATATGTCAGGAAGCAATAGCTTCGCATTTTGTAAAGGTTTAATAGAGGTTTCTATGATTTTGTAGCATTACTTTTTTACGTATCCTTACATGCCACTTCCACAGTTAAAAATTACAATTCAGTGACACTGACTATATTCTTCAGGTTGCACAACCACGTTCAGCCTGCCTTTCACTGTTCCCGAAGCTTCCCATGCCACATCTCAAGGTGTGATGAGCTATTGGACCTGTCTACATAGTTCGCTGACAGAGTGAAGTGCTCGCGGCAGTTATTCCACATTAATTAAGCTACACTGAGGCCTGGACTGAAGAAGGATTCGGAAACAATTCTTTTCATGTAAAGTTGAAATGTTATCCCAGGGCGCATTCCATTTCTTCCTCCTAATCCTGACTCTCCTTCTTCCTCTGTTGTTCTTCATGAACCCCATGGCCACCAAGTCAATTCCAACCCATAGCGAGTCTATACTGCAGAACAGAGTAGCCCCTGTGGGCCTCCGAGGCTGTAAGCCTTTGGGATGGGAAGAAAGCCTACTTTTCCTGTCTTGAAGTCACTAGTGGCTGTGAGCCCCACGCTGTGATTATCAGCCCAATTCTTAGCCCACTCCAGCATCAGAGTTCCCATGGTAGGTACGTCGAAACCAGTTATTGTCACTTAGATGCCTGCTTGCAAGCTGTTTAGCACCCTGTGACAAATCAGGGACAAAACAGAAGTACCAGAACCAATGATAAGCCAATTAATTGAATGTCCTATGAAATCGTGACCCCTAAACCTTCAAATCAAAAATCAAACCCCTTGAGGTGTCTGACTCTATATAAGCAGCCTTTACGACGATTCTCCTCTTTCTCTCCTTTCTGTTCCTTTACTGCTGCTGCTATTAAAAAACAGATATACATGCATGTATCACACAACATTTGCTAATTCAACTTCTTACAAATCTCCATCTCTTTAAATACTTCGTCTCTAGTATATTACTGAGAACAAAGTGCCTTGAACCTAAGAAGATCTGATCATCCAACATATGACAGAACTTAGCTCATTTGCTCCAATAACGAGGTTGATTATCATAGGAATAATAAGCACTATGCATTTTTACAGCATTATCCACAGATGCATTATGCTGGGTATATTGTCCTCTCAATCTATGCCTCCTTCCCTTTTGCAAACTCCATCTTTAAACCTGCTCCCACAAAGCTCCCCATTTGAGCCTCCTGTGCACTTTCTCCCCTATTCCATGCACAACTCTACCCTGTTCACTCACAAGACACACACGCACTCTGGTCTGTATAGTTGCTACACATTGAGAAAGAGCCCTTACATATCAGGCACTTGGATGGGTGCTTCGCTTCCTTGGTCTCTCTTTAAGCCTCTCAGCTGCATTACAGAGTACTTATTGTTATCCTCATCTTCGTAAGAGAAGACTAAGGTTCTAGTCCTGGTTTGGGGCTGCAAATCACAAGGTCAGTCATTCAAAACTATCAGCTGTTCCAAGAGAGAAAGATGAGGCTTTCAACTCGCTAAAGATTTACAGTCTCAGAAACTGACACGGGCAGTCCTACTTTGTCCTCTAGTACCACTCTGAGTCAAAATATACTCAATGGCAGTGAGTGAGTTTCTGGTGTCTGAGACCCAATGCTGGTTCATGGTAGAATCTGAAGTCCAACCCCACTGTGCCAAAAGCCAACGCTATTTCCACGAGCCTCTCACCAATCTACACTGGAACCTCCATGGCCCCCAGAAACCCCACAGCACTGAACAGACTCACTGTATGCTCAGTTGATTATTTTACAGAGGACTCTTTCAGAGCCACATACTGAGCCTGGACATTGCATCTTCTGTTTCTTTGTCTCCACCACACACTTCTCCTATGTTCATATAAAGGCCTTTCTGGTAGAATTTTTCATTGTCTAATGAACTACTGAATAAATATGTAAATAAAACTCACTCTGGAAAAATAATCTGATTTTGAACAGTTAGTGTGTGTTTGCGCGCGTATGTGTATATATATATTATATACATATATGAAATTCTGTGAGAGACTTCGGCATTAATTCTAGGCATGTGTGGAAATAACCTAACTTTCAGCCTGACTTGGCATTTGAAAGATTTACATTTGATCAGAGACACATATTATAAGTTTTCCATATTAAAGAAAACCTGCCATACTTCTTCATTTTCTTTCACTGGCATGACAGGATTGCGCTGTGTTAAATTGGAAGTGGAGAGAGAGAGAAAGGAGTATCGCATTCTGACCGGCCCTCTACCTGAGGCTTCACAGACAAGAGTAGTAAGAAAAAGTATGAGATAAGGGAGGCAGGGGAAGCAAAAGGGAAAAAAAATAAACCTAAAGTGCAGGGACAGTAATAATTTGCCATCCTCTCAGGAAAAATGGTCTAAAATCTGTAAGTTCTCTTTGATTCCCTTTTTACCCCTTTGTCACCGAAATCAAGGCACTCATCACGTCCACATGACTTCCCTTCAAATCGTACCTGGCCCCATTCCTAAGCACTCTGGATGCCTCCTGAGAGACAGCGAGGGCATGGCACTGGGCTAGGGACCATGCGGTGAGTAGTAGCTAGTTTGTATACCATTTCTGGGACTGGGAATATTATCGCATGTAACAGCGCATATCTTCAAACTACAAAATGAATAAACCGGGATAACTATCCAATGAGAATCATTCCTGAAGAGAAAAATTATGAATAAAAAGAGAAGAATCAAAATGGGAAAAATCACAAGGCTTCAAGGAGGAAGTGAAACTGAAAATTTTCCCTCGAAGTTCTTGTGCCAGAATAATTCTTCCTTGTTAGACCATTTTTTAAGAAGTCTCTGCCTCTTTAACACAGTGTTTCCTGGAACTGTGGGGCATCATGAGCTGAAGCCAACGTGACAGTAAACAGCAGTGACAGTGTGTTCTTGTGATTTTTTTAGAAGACTAATGGAACAAACTGGAGACGTCAGAAGTAAACACAACCACCTATGAACAGCTGATGTTTGGCAAAGGCTGAACTACATTCAGTGGGGAAGAGGTCATCTCTTCATTAAATGGTGCTGGCAAAGCTGGGTTTCTATTTTCAGAATAATGAAACAGGACCCGTATCTCATATCACACAGAAAACCAAAACTCAAGACAGAGCAAAGACCTAAATGTAATACCTACACACTATCATACATAAATAAAAATGCACAAACACCAGACTATAAACTAGAAAACTTTAACCTCCTAAAGATTAAATATTTATGCTCATCAATAACTTTCCCCAAAAGAATAAAAAGAGAATCTAAGGTCGGGTACTATTTTTTGGCAATAACGTATCTGAAAAAATGGTCTGATCGCTAATGTTTTCAATAGAACACTTCAATCCAAAAGAAGCAAAAAGACAACCCATTTTAAAGTGAACAAGACATGTCACCAAACAAGACATCCAGGTGGCTAGCAAACATCAGAAGATGCTCAGGATCACTGGCCAGAAGGAAGATGCAGATTGAAACTACAATGACATATCATCTCACTCCAGTCAGAATAGCACTGATAGAAAAGGAGAACAATAACAAAAACAGCAACACAGAACAACAAATGCTGGAGCGGTTTGGGGAGACGGGGACTTTCAGACACTGTCAGTATGATGGGGCACAAATCAGCACACCCACTGTGAAAAAGGGAATCCACACTTCCCCGAAAGCCAGGACGAGAAATGCCATAAGAGTTAGCAATCTAACTCCTAGATGTAGATCCTAAATAAGAGGCATTCCATCAATAGACAAAAGCACATCCATGTTCCCTGCAGCATCAGTCACAATAACCAAAGATGGAAACAACAAAAGAGCCCACCGAGGACGAAACATAAATAAGCAGTGGCACATACATACAACGGAATATTCTGCAATGATAATGACGAATCCACTAAACACGGGTTAATCTTGAAGAGATAATGTGAGTGAAATAAGTCAAACTCCAAAGTACAAATATTGTATGAGACTGCCATGATAAAATGTCCAGAACAGATTTAGAAACATCATTTGATCATTACCAAGGAAAGAAGGGGAATCACTTACTAGACAGCAAACAGGATGATTCTGGTGAAGAAAAAGCAATATACAACATGGAGGAAGTCGGCGCAATGTGACCAAGGCAAAGGGAGACACTGAGAACATCGTAAGCAGAAAGGACAACGGTGGTAAATGCTATGGGGCTCTAGGGGCTTCATGGGTACAAGTCGGGCTGCTGCCCCAAGGTCAGCCGTAGGCTTTCTATGGGGCAATTAGATCCTGTCCAATAGGGTGCTCTGTGGCAGTTAATTTGGCTTGGGTATGTAAATGCTGTAACATATACAATTCTGGAAGAACAGTAATATTGACCAAACATCTGTGAGTGGTTACCTTCTTAACATGTATACTAGCTAAGTGTGGGAGGGCATCTGAGAGTACACATGCATGCACGTGTAGATATCATTAGGGAAATTGGGCGTATGTATACAAATAGGGGCACTTTTGGGGAAACGTCTTAGACCTATCCAAACACCTCAGAGGACTGAGCTATTGGGTTTGAATGTTAAGGACCGTCGTCTCGAGGGACATCTGGGTTAATTGGCATAACATACCTCATAAAGATAATTTTCTACATCCTCATTTGAAGAGAAGCTACTGGAGTCTGCAAAGCTTGAGACTGGCCATCACAGAAGCCTGGAGCACCAGATGGGTCACCCTGACGCAGGCTGCTGGCTGTATCCTGGGGACTCAGGCTGGGTGTCACGGGGCCTTGGGACACTGAATCCTGGACCTTTACGTCGTACGGCATGCCCCAGAGGCAGAATCAAAGAGATCCCTTGCAGGAATCCCACCTCAGACGCACCTAGAACTTGTGGACTTAAACCGGAAAATACATGTGTCCAAGGAAGCAGAAAACAGCTGTATCAATTTTGGAGAATTGTTGGCAGGTAGACAAATAAGGTCTTGCTACATCAATGCCTCATAGATTGTGCTAAGATCAAATATTGTTCTGGCAAATATGTGATGATCGTTCTGCTATATTTGGTTTTTGTTTGTTCATAGCAGGGCATACCTCAGGTGCTATGGAGTAGGGAATTAGCCTTCAGAAGAAGTGAAATAAGTTTTTCCTTTTTTTGGTAAATGAAACCCAGGAAAGTGGGGGAGGGGGATAGCAATAAAAGGGAGATAATGTCAGAGTACCCAGGAGAAATCCAATGTTTGGGAACTGATTATGGAAGCAATGGTAAAATTCTGCTTGATGAGATTAAGTGGTATGATATTTGGGTTAATTCCAAAGTAAGAATAAATTGAAAGACCACGTCAAACAAACATACATCCAGGACTGGTTTGGGCATACACTAAATCCCAGTTCCAACTTAAAAATAATTAGTTCGTACATCATGGCCATGCTCAATACTCCAATACTCGTCTCCAGGAAAGGAACATGGAGGAGACGGGTGCTATCGCAAAATGTGGTAAAGAAATTAGATGGTGCCACCTATCAGATAAAATAGCATCTGGGGTCTTAAATCTTGTCTCCAAACAAGCAGCGATCTAAGTGAGATGTCAACCAAGTCCACATGGAAGAAGCACACCACCACCAGTCACCAAAGGATTGTGAAGCATATAATCCAAATTGAAGGGAGGGCTCAGTTTCAGAGCCTAAAGCCCAAGAATCTGGTTTGCCAGACGCTACGGATGACATGGGAGCCCGAGATTCATTGGTGGAACTATGCAGGAAATAAGACTCTATCCAGAATCGAGGGACAGGAGGAAAGTGGTCACTAAACGGAGGGCATTGGTGAGTTGAGTATAGAAGGTCAAAGGCAGAAGCCTGCCTGAAAAAGTTAAAACTTGTCAACAGATTCCCCCTAGGATGCACGCTGGACCTGATCTGGTCTCCAAAATCGTATGCATTGGGGATTGTATTGTTTGGCTGGGTTTCTGACTGTGCATATTCAGGGGTATCTTGGGAGTGCAGTATCATTGCAGTCACCCTCTGGAAGCTGCAGTATATGTCTTTTTCATTTTTCAGGTTATGAAAACCAGGACAGATGAACCTATATCATCAGCAGTAGGATATGAGTTTTGTGGGGGAGGGGGCCACAGATTAGGTAAAGGGAGGCTGTTATCAAGGGGGTCCATACAGAAAAAGATTGTGTGGAAAATGACCGTGGCAGCAAATGTACAATTCTGCTAGATGTGATTGAACTGTGGCCTGGTTTGATAGGTGTATTAATCACAATTAGTTTAGAAAGAAGACGAAAACTGAAGACTCAAGGAAGCAATTAGTAGTCCAGTCCAAAGGACGCACGGCCCACATGAGCCATAATGTGCGACCAGAGAACCAGGTGGTGCCCAGCCACCACAGTTGGCGCTGACTAGGAGCACGGAAGATGACCCTGATTAAAATGATTAAAAAGTAGGGCAAATTCAAAAACAAAAATAGAAAATACCAGCTTACTGCTCTGAAAGGTATTGGAAGACACCGCAAGGCTAGTTCCCTAAGACAGTGGTTCTCAACCTGTGGGTCCCGACCCCTTTGGGGGGTCTAACGACCCTTTCACAGGGGTTGTACAATTCACGACAGTAGCAAAATTACAGCTATGGTTATAGTTATGAAGTAGCAATGAAAATAAGTTTTATGGTTGGGGTTCCCCACAACATGAGGAACTGTATTAAAGGGCCCCAGCATTAAGAAGGTTGAGAACCACTGCCCGAAGGCAATCTTCCAACTTGAAACTCAATACGGGGCTATAAAATAAATAACAGCCATGAAGAGCATGCTCTATATTGAGACTAATGGGGCAAAGAAGGATGGAACAGAAAAGCCAGATCAATGGAAAGGAGTACCCAAGGGGAAATTAGGAGATTTCAATTAATGTCACAGAACAATGTGTGTATGAATTAATGATTAGGAGATTATTTTGCTATGTTAATTTTCACTTAAATTAAAGTGTGTTAAAAATAATTCATTGCCATGTTAAAAAGGTATACAGGCATTCAATGAATTTGCCTTCACTCGGCCATGGGCTTTCAGGACTACAGACTTTAGTTTCTCCATATTATTTGACACTCTACTTAGATAAAAAATAACATTTTTTAAGTATTTATCTTTTTTCTTCTATGATGATCATTTCCTCCCACTTCAATATAAAAGTGTGTTTTTGGCTCCTCTACGTACTCAACTTTATTTTCTGAGTCTCCATTCTGCAACTTCTTCAGCATAGTCAAAAGTACACACCTTGGAGCTCAACTACCTGGGCCGGAACCTCACCCCTGCCACTTATGGACCACGTAACCAGGACCAAGTACCCTCACCACTCTCTCAGCGTCTTACTGTCCTCGTCCAGCAAACAGAGATAACGCAGGTCCTGACACAACCTGTTCACCCTCTGAGGAAAGCCTTATGATCCTTCCTCCCTTTCCTGACCCTTTCTTCTTCTCAAACACCATTCTCTGACTCGCTTTCTAACACCTCATGTTCACTCACTTCCCAGGCTTCAAGACTCTTCAGTAATCATACCGCACTCATTGACTTTCTTCTCTGTTCTTCATCATCTAGCAGTCTACTGACTTTACCTTTCTACGTGCCTTGTAAAGAAAGCCCCATGAGTGGCAGCGTGCCTATCGTGTCTTCAACTACTTCCTGATCCAATAAACATAAAATCTATATTGTCCTGCTGGTCTACACATAGTACACTCAGAGAAGACACTGGTGTCTGCTAGTCAACTGATTAAGGTTAATCAAAATTATTCCATTTCTTATCATTCAAATTCCTATATTTATGTGAACAGCTTATGAATTCTTCCCAAGCTGTTCTCTTTTTAATATGCTTAATTAAGCTAAAGTATTCCAAATATCTCAGTTCATCATTCGTTATAGTTGTTCAACTTATGTTTGTGAATAAATTAATAGCTCTCTGTGGTTTTAATATATAGGGTCAGCAATATATAATTTTATTTTAATGTCAACAGTACACATGAATAATGATTAGTTTCAAACACTGGCCAGTTCCTCCCTAAATTAAATCTAATCAGAGAACAGCAGCATCTCACAGAGCCAGTAAGTTTCCAGCCTGCCATCTGGTCTGATAAGGACATGCAGAAACATTAGTAAGTGGCAACGGCTGAGGACAGGCAGAACTGTCAGTACTTCTGATGGCTTCTTCCACACTGAATGTGCAGCTTTGTTTATCTGCTGAAATAGAAAGGCCTTCCAGGAAGATAATTCCTTGATCTTTCAGCAAATGGTTTTTCTCTTTTCTCCCCTTGGAAATTCCAGACCCAGAAATATTAAACAACCTTCCACCAAATATACTTGTAAGTCTTCCTAAAAATTAATATCCAATCCTCTAGGAATCTTTTGAACCTAGGTAATATTGAACTTTAGACTATGACTTTGCCTCATCATACACTTTATAGGATACTTACCAGAAAATTTTCTCTGTAACACAATTTGTGTCTGAGATCAGATGCAAAACTTTGGCTTTGTTTTCATGTCAGCTTTGACATGAAAGTCCACAAGGCCAATAAATCTTTTTCTTGAGCCTTAAACTAGATTAATCTAGTAGCCTTAACCAAATAGGAAAACAGATACTGGTCAGTAAGAATGGAGAAAATGAACTATTGCAAGTATGTGGGCAAAGGTGATAAGACATTGTCTATTATTCCTGTGCTTCTCCAGAAAGCTCCAGATATGATCTGAATGCCTCTCGGCACAGCCTTTTAATGGTTCCTCTCTGCTTAAAGATAAAATCCAAACTCCTTATATGACCTACAAATCCCTTTGCAATCCCGACCGTGCAGAAATAATCAACCTCATCTCTCCTCACACCCTTCTCTCTACCTGTCTCAACCCGCTGCCGTGAAGTGGAGACCAACTCCTGGCAACTGCATGTCTTGCTGAGCTCCACAGTCCACCCATCCCAGGCAGGGGTGAAAAAAGACGTGGCCAAACAATCCTTTAAAGCGAAAATCTTAAAGAACTTAAAGGTAAAAAAGAAGAAAAATAAATCTGAAATTAGGAAAATAAACGCAACTGCAAAGGAAAGAAAATCAAGTCTATGAGGAGGTACTCTGAAAAAGTGAATTTTGTTTTCAAAGCTAGGTATTTAATTTTTTTACAAAACAACCTTATCACATTCTAAGTATTCTCCATTACACTTAATACATTGGCCAAATCTGCAATTCCATTCTTGGAAACATTTTTCAAGCTCATCTGTTTGGATGGCTGACAGCACCTCCTTGATTATCTTCTTCACCTTCCTACATCAGCAAATTGCTGTCCTTTCATGTCCCTCTTCATTTGCAGAAAGAAAAAGGAGTTGCACAGAGTGAGGCCCGGTGAATAAGGGGCACGGGACAAGACAGACATGCTGTTTTGTTGCCCAAAACTGGCACATTGAGATAGCTCTGTAAGTAGGAGCATTGGCATAGTGGCAAAACCGGTCCCCTTCTGCCACAAATCAGGCCTTTTCTGTTGCACCCTGCTATGCAATCTTTTCAGACCTCTAAATAGAAAGCTTGATTAACAGTCTGATCTGGTGAAATGAACTCCCAATGCACTAGCAGTCAACATTTTCATCCATTCAGGAAGTTGACAGACATCCAGAATGAGGTTTGTCATCAACTGACATTTCATCTTTTTTTTGAAATGAGAAAACAACTCATACACTTGAGTATTTCCCATAACACTGTCCTTATGAGCTGTGCTCAACATCAGAACAGCTTCTGTGTCATTTTTCCCAAGCAGGAAACAAAATTTCACAGCCGTACACTGTTCTCTTAAATCAACCGTCACAAAAAAAAAAAAAATCCGAGGTTTGAGCTAAATTGCTTTTAAGAAAAAATTCACTGTAACCAAAGAGAGCCTTCCCAGGGGACACCACTGGGTAAACTCGCTCAGAGCGAGTTGCTCCATGCTCTCCTAGCAGGAACAATGCAGACTACACGAGCTGCCCTCTGCCCAGCGCCGTTCCAGCTTTGGTACCCCTCACATTTAGATGAGCACGCGATTGCCATTAAATCATTATTTCCTGATCTAGCCAGCATGTACCCAACAAGACACAGTCGCGCTGCCCGGATAGGGCAAGATATGACAAAATAACGAGGTATAAATTACCAAGGGCACATGAGGGAGGGGGGAAAAGGGAGGGAGGGGAAAAAAAATAGGACCTGATACAAGGGGCTTAAGTGGAGAGCAAATGCTTTGAGAATGATTGGGGCAGGGAATGTATGGATGTGCTTTATACAATTGATGTATGTATATGTATGGATGGTGATAAGAGTTGTATGGGTCCCTAATAAAATGTAAAAAGAGAAAAGAGGAGAAAAAAATGATTAGGGCAGGGACTGTACAGATGTGCTTTATAAAATTGATGTATGTATATGCATGAACTGTGATAAGAATTGTATGAGCCCCTAATAAATTGTTAAAATTTAAAAAAAATTAAAAAAGAAAATGATTAGGGCAAAGAATGTACAGATGTGTTTTATACAATTGATGTATGTATATGTATGGATTGTGATAAGAGTTGTATGAGCCCCTAATAAAATGTTTTTTAATAAAATAAAATAAAATACAAAAAAAGAAGCAGAGGGGCACATTTTCCACCCCAGAGTAATTGGTGGGTTCAAATTGCTGACCATGTTAGTATGTAGCCGAGTACCTAACAGTGGGCAACCAAGACTCTTTTTTAAAACTGATCAGGATTCAAGCGAGGAGAATAATGCAGCTTTCTACTCCCATGAAGATTTACAGTCTCGGAAACCCACAGGAGCTATCTGACTCTGTCCCAAAGAGTCGCTAGGAGTTGGACTCAACTGGATGGCAGTGAGTGAGAGGGAGGACACAAACTATTCTTTAGTCTAGATATGCCGAGACTACACTAGAAGACAAGGGAACTGATGGTCCCCTCTGTAAACACCTGAAATCCTGCTGGAAGACCCCCAGGATCATTTCCCAGTTTGTACAAGGAAGGAGAATAACCTGGTTGTGCGCTATACAATCTAGCACACGCGTTATCGCGTTATCATATCTAAACACACCATAAACATGAATGCTCTACACTAATTGAACTCTTCTGTTTTGTACGTTTGATTTTCAATTCAAGCTCTTTCCCTTAGTTTCTATTCTGCTCCTCAATATATATGCTTCTAAGCCTTAAGGCTGTTGATAAATTGTGGATTATATAACAAAACCCATTATCGTTCATCACTGAAGCCACCATCAGCCGAGGCCCGCCACCAGGGGATGGCGATTTGCGGAGGCACACTCCATTACACCGATATCCCGATGGAAACCTTGGGGCTTGATGCTTGTGTCAGCGCCTCCATTAACGAAATGTTGCCTGCTTACTCCTCCCCTGTTCTGCAAATATGTCCCTCTAGTCTACCATTCCGACAGTTCTCATCCTCTGACTCCTCTTCCTTTCTGTGCCCACTGAAAACAGCTTGTTCACCTACCCTCAAAGACAGACAGGGGTGGGCACATTCCCAGCTCCCTCAATTGCTGCTTTATGCTATTCCTCTTCTACTTCATGGAAAACCTTCTCTCTTATTGGATGGAGTTCACGGCATTCACAAATCCTTTCTGCGCCAGCCCCCTGGCCGTGCATTTCTTCAAGGAGCTGAAGTCTAGCTTACAGATTTCTTATCAATCCCTTCTCAATAATACTGTCTGTTCTAATCTGACCTCTCCATGTACACTCCAGAACTCTTATCTTCATTGCCCCAATTCACCCAATTTTCAGTAGAACTTAAAATCCCTCCAGCTTACTTAGAAATCTGCTTACCTTACCTAGAAAACTCTCTATAACAATCTTCCTACCTTATCCACTTCATCTCTCTATTTCATGAAACTACAGTTTAGTCTCATGTTGACTTATATTCTTCAATCCCACCCAATCCATTTTTCACTTATGTCCCTATAGGCTCCCACTGAAGGTTGGCTTCCCTCTTTATCGTTCTTGACATTAGGACTAATTATTTCTACAACACTAATATGTTGTACTAGAAATCTTGTCCTCTAGACAACTGGCTCTGTATGTCTTGTGAATCCCCAAGTTTGAAAATCTGCATCTCCTCTCTCTCTATTTCTGGGTTAATAAAACTTGCAAATAGGCACAAGAGTGTGCTGGGTATTTCTCTCAGAAAGATGAGTTGTTAAGCATTAGGTGACCCGTGACTGCTATCTGAAAATGTCTTATAAATACAGCTCTCCCATTATCTAAATCATTTTAACTATGCTATGCATGAATACATTTTCCTACCCCTTCAAGGATAAGGGATACTTTTGAAGTCACGTTACTGTTTACACTGATGTTCCAATCAGTCTTGATCCATCGTGACCGTGCGTACAACGAAACAACACTGCCCAGTCCTGTGCCGACCTCACAGTTGCTCGTGTGTCTACACCTACTGTTGCAGCCACTGTGTCCGTCCACCTGCCCCTCCACTCAAACAAGCATGGGGCACCTTTCCAAGAACTGAGCTCTCCTGACAGCACGTCCAAAGTATGGGACTTCTCTCCGTCCTTGCCTCTAAGGGGCATTCTGGCTGTAATTCTTCCAAAACAAATCTATCTGTTCCTTTGGAAGCTCATGGTATTTTAAATATTCCTTGACAACACCACAATTCAAATGCACAGATTCTTCTTCAGTTTTCCTTTTTCAATGTCCAATTTTCACATGCATAGAAGTCGATTAAAAATCCCAATGCTTGGTTCTGGAGCACCTTCGTCACCAGAGTATCATCTTTGCTTTTCACCAATTTAAAGAGGTCTCGTGCAGCAGAGTTACTGACCACAATGCATTTTGCTGGCTGCTTCCATAAACATCGATTGCGGAGTCGACCAACATGAAATCCTTGACAATTCGATCTTTCCTCTACTTATCAGGATGTTGCCTATTGCTCCAGTGGGAGGGTTTCGGTTGTCTTTACATCGAGTTGTGATCCAGACTGAAGGGGACAATCCATGATCTTCATCAGCAAGTGCTTCAGGTTCCCCTCCCTTTCAGCCAGCAAGGTGTGTGTCATCTGCAAGTCACAAGTCGCTAACAAGCCTTCCTCCAATGGTGATACCGCATTCTTCCTCAGCGTCTCCGTTCTTCTCCTTGGCATGCAGACTGAAAAGGTACGATGGGAGGATACAACCTTGGGGCACAACTTTCTTGATGTCAAAGCATGCAGTGTGCCCCTGTTCGTGGTCCCATGTGCTATGATCCACACAGCCAAACACTTTTGCACAGTCAACAAAACACAAGTAAACATCTTTGTGGTGTTTTCTGATTTCAGGCAAGATCCATTGACATCAGCAATGATAACCCTGGCGCTAAATCCTCTTGACAGAATTTCCAGAATTCCTGACAGAATTCCAGACAGAACTTATGGAATTCCTGGAATTTCTGGAACTCTCTGTCAATGTCCTGCTGCAACACTGTTGAATGATCTTCAACAAAATTTCACATGTAGGTGATATCAATTTTATTGCTGTATAATTTTCACATTCTGTTGGGTCTCAGTTCTTAAGAATGGGTAGAAAGATGGATTGATTCCAGTTAGTTTGCCAAGAAGCTGTCTTCCAAAATTCTCAGCATAAAGGACTAAGTGCTTCCTGTTCTTCATCAGCTTGTTGAAACATTCCAATTGGTACTCCATCAATTCCTGAAGTCTTTCAGTGCTTTCTGTGTAGCTTAAACTTCTTCCTTCAGTACCACTGGTTCTTGCTTATATACTACCTCTTGACATGATTCACTATTGACGAGTTATTTTTGGTAAAGGATTCTGCATATTATTTCCATCTTCTTTTGATGCTTCCTGTAACGTGCTGTATTTTGTCAATGGAATCTTTCAATATGACAAGTTGAGGCTTGAATTTTTCTTTAGTTATTTCAGTCTAAGATATGCTGAGGGTGTCTTTCTTTTCGGATTTCATATTTTATATTTTCTTCTCAAGTTGTCCCCTGAAAAATTCTATTTAGTTATTATACTTCTTCATTTCTTCCATTTGCTTTAGTTACTCTACAAATAGAGCAAATTTGTATGTCTCTCCAGACATCCACTTTGATTTTTTTTTCCTTCTTAGCTTTTTAATGACGTTTTGTTTCTTTATAGATTTTTCTTGATGCCATTCCACTGCTCATCTGGTCTTCTGCAATTAAGGGGGCACAGCGTCAAATCTGTTGGGATATTCTCAAAATTCAGCTGCAATATACTCAAGGTCATACTTTGACTTGGGGGGACTTCTTTCAATTTTCTTCTGCTTCAACCTAAACTTAAATATGAGCAATTGATGATCTGTTCCACAATCAGCCTCTGGCCTGGTTTAGCTGCTGATAGTCAATCAACTTTGCCATTGTCTCTTTCCACATCTATCCACAGATGTAGTCAACTTGATTTCTGTGTATTTCATCTAGAGAAGTCTACATGTCTTCAACCTTTTGTGTGTTGAAAAGAAGTTATTTTCTATTAACAAGTCTTGCAAAATTCTATCATGCGATCTCCAGTTTAGTTCTATCACCAAGACTATATTTTCCAACTACTAATCCTTCCTCTCTTTCCAACTTTTCCATTCTAATTACCATTAATTGCCATTGCATCTGGATTGCATTCTTTAATTTATTCATCACTACCTTTTGAGGTTGGTGCATAAATTTGAAAAATAGTGGTATTGGTGGGATTTGTGTGAATGTGGATCGATAGAGTCCTATCACAGACAGCACTGCACTGCACGCTATATCTTGATGTTCCTTTGGATGATGAAAGCAATGCCTTCCTTTCCTTTCGATTTTGCTGGTGGGAAATAAAATACATAATTTTCTGATTCAAAACAGCCAATATCAGACTATTTCAGCTGAACAGTGCCTAGAATATCAATCTTTTGTGCTTTTCACTTTTAATGACTTCCAATTTTCCTAGATGCATTCTTTGTACAAACCACGTTCCAAGTACTCATTTACATTCGCAACGCCTTCTTCCTGTTTTGAGTGAAATGCCCCATCAGAAAACGAAGGGCCTGCAGGCTTTACTTCATCCAGGCCTGATGGTCCCCTCTACTCTGAGAAGGCAGTTCTTCACAAGTAATAGTTTTACTTCCAATGTGAGGGGCTTATCTTCCAGCATAATCTTTTGCTTTTGATTTGCTTCTGTTACTTGGGTTTTTAGTAACTGACAATGTTTTCTGCTATCCATAGTCTTTCCAGAGGCTAATCGCTCTGAAGTGGACGACAGACTAGTCCTTCAGAGTCCATTCTCAGTCTGGATGCTCTCCTGAAACTTGTTCACACCGAGTTACCCTGCTGGTATCTGAGATGTCAGTGGCACAGCTTCCACATCACAGCCATACACAAGCCACCACAGAATGACAGACAGACAGCGAAATGGTGGCTGGAAGACAGAGTCAGCAATAGCTGGAACCATTTCTCCATTAGACATTCTATCCATCACAGAACCTGTCCTTTTCTCACCACATCCGTGAAATATACTGAGGTTTTCATAGTATGTGTGTTCTTTTTATATTCTCTAATTCCTGGACCCAGTAACCCTGGCCTTGTCATCTCACCTGTTGATAGCAATGCTGATCTCACTTGGAGCGCTAACCCTGACTCGGCACATCTCCCGCACATCCGAGGCAAGTTACTGATGATGACCCAAGGCAGGCACCCACCTCACAGATCTCTGCCTGCCAGCTCAGTGCCTATTTGGCATGACCAGCCTGTCAACAATTCTTAGAGACGATGCTCAAAAAGAACCAAACCCAAACGTATTGCCATCTGGTGAGCTCTGACAGACAGCAACCCTGCGTAGTTTCTGAGACTGGAAATCTTTAGATAGCAGTACCCTCGTGTTTCTCCTGCAGAGCAGCTGGTGGGTTTGAACTACCAGCCTTATAGTTGGCAGCAAGGTAGTGACCCACCCCACAGGACCACACAGAGTCCTTTCCTAAAAAGAAAACAAAGATGATTTATGCTTCTTGATAGTGACGTCTTCAGTGTCTAGACTTTGCTGGTTCCATTTTTCCATTTGACAGTCTCCTCAGTATTCTCTCTGGAATCTCATTTCACCTACATCTTCCTGGAAAATTCCTTAGAGGCAATAATAATGAAAGTATCTGTCCTACATATTAACTACCCCAAACAGTTAGAAGCTCCTGAAATTGGGACCTCTCTGAAAGGAACTCCCCCATTCAAACACCAAGTGGACTCTCCCTAAGTACCTACCATTTTTTATACACTACGAACAACCGAACCTACAAACCTGGGTAAGCAAAGGAGCCTGCCTCAAAGTGTGCAGACTTTGGCGCTCCAAAGAGGCCAGCCATACAGCCGATGGACAGCTGTACATCTGTGGAAAAATGCATGCTCCACGTACTTTAAGAGGATCTCGGAAGATGACTAACTCTTTCTGGGTTTGTCAGGAAGTCTCTGCTTACATTCCAAGACAGGCTGCAAGCTAACACATTTCTTACTGTTTGCTTTCTTTTTCTCTCTGCGGTCATTGTTACATGTGCAATATAATCAAAACAGAAAGGCTAATGACAGAGAGACTTTTGTAATCAAACATAGATTTTTTTTTCTATGACAACTGAAAAATAAGCCTAACCATATACTAACCTATTTCTCTTATTAAAATAAGACCTAAGTTCTGCTTCCAATGGGAAATAACACAGAATAATTCAATTTTTAAAAATGTACACATTATTTCTTCACTAAAACTGGCCATCAGAAATGTGCCTTACAGATCATTTAAAAATATAAACATATCACACGCAACCTCCTCCCTGGGGGATGGACAACAGAAACGTGGATAAAGGGAGACGTCGGACAGTGTAAGATAAGACAAAATAATAATAATTTACAAATTATCAAGGGTTCGTGAGGTAGGAGGGAGTGGAGAGGGAGGGAAACAAATAATGAGCTGATACCAAGGGCTCAAGCAGACAGCAAATGTTTTGAGAATGATGATGGCAACAAATATAAAAATGTGCTTGACACAATGGATGGATGCATGGATTGTGAAGAGTTGTACGAGCCCCCAATAAAATGATTAAAATGTGTGCATATATATATGTATATATATAAACATAAAAAAGAAATGTGCCTTACATTCGTGTGTGAATGTGCAAGTGTACACTTTCCAGGGGGTGTATTGTATACACACTACCACTGCATATTTGGTTTATGGTTTCTGTTGTAGTCAATCCAAAGTGAAAATATGTAAAATGCAAGCTTTAGGACTTGCGTTTTCTTCCTGAAGTCCTTCTTTAGAAATGTATTTCTTGAAACACCCACTCCCGTTTGCAAGGATGCAGGAAAAGATATCATGTTCTGAAAATCTCCCTTCACATGTGTACTTTCCAGACCTAGCAACCATGGATGATCAGTAGTTCAAACACAGGCAATCAATACTCTTGTTATTAATTGGGGACTTTATAAAGGTCACTTCCTCTCTTGGAGTGTGCACAGCAATATGTAAAGCCTGAAAATATGGGCAGTCATAGTTCACTGTCTGCATCGAGGAACAGAGGAAGAATGCCACCGTAAGAGAGAGAAAATGAACCAGAAACAGCATTTAGAAGGGCCTATTCTGTGAGCTAAAGTATGTCCCCAGAAAGCGATCATCAAGTCTTTTCCTCAGTATCTGTGAATGTGACCTTACTTAGAAACAGGGTCTTTGCAGATGTAATTAGTTAAAAATCCACCGCCATTCAATCAATTCTGACTGATGGTGCCCAATGGGGCAGGGTAGAGCTGCCCCCTTTGCAGTTTCAATACTTTACCTCTTGACCGCAGCAGGAAGGCACGTCGTGCTCTCAAGCAACAGCTGGTGGCTCGAACTGCTGACCATGTGGTTGACAACCCAATGTGTAGCCACTAAGCCACCAGGGCTCCTTGCAATTATTCAGATCACAACGAAGTGGGTCATAATCCATTCTAAATGAATGGTGTCCTTGAAAAAGGAGAAGCGAAGAGAAACAGAGACACACACCCAGAACTTGAAGGCAGACTGGAGTAATGTATCTTTATGAATCGGTGGAAGGACAAGGACTATTGGAAGGGAAAAAAACTAGAAGAGCCCCCCCCCCCCCGCCGCCCAAAAAAAAAAAACACAGACTTTCCCTAGAGTCTTTGAAGGGGTATAACCTGGGGAAAGTGTAATTTCAAACTTCTAGTCTCCAGAACGGTGAGAAAGCAAATTCCTATTATTTTAGGCCACTCAGTTTAATGACCACTTGCTGCAATGGCCTAGGAAACTAACACATGCTGAAATAGGAATCATAAGTTCCCACAGCGCCCCGAGCACTAAGTTCATCCTTGATGTGGACTTCAATCACTTTCTAAAATAAATTCTCTTTTTCTTTAGCTTTGATGGAGTTGTGTTAGCTACTAATAAAAAATGTGACTAATAAAATTCTGTATAATAAGTTACAATGCAACAAATGGGTTATTTGGGTAGTGTGCTTTATGTGCCCAATGGATTGGCCAGGAAGAATGAAAACCCACATTGCCTGTGAATAGTTGGTTCAAAATGCACAACAAATGCTGATAGGAAAAAAAAAAAGTGGTTTTGCTTTAAACAGGAGGCCTGGTGTGCTGTTGGGTAAGCATTACGCTCCTAACCTCAAAGTCAGCAATTCAAACCCACCAGCTGCTCAGAAGGACAAAGGTGAGGCTGTATGTTCCTGTAAAGATTTATAAAACCTATGAAACTCCACAGAAGGTTTCTATAGTCAGAACTGACTCACTGGCAGCAAATTTGGTGTTGGTAATTACTTTAAATTTTAAAGCCAATCTTTGCTTTCTCAACTTTTTATTTCCCTATCCAAATCCTATCAATTCCTCCTTTAAAATCCCTTCCATATCCACTTTGTTCTATGCATTTTAAGTTATAATGACTTTAGTAGTGATAATACTTAGTCTTACCTATGTGAACTCTCCTCGTGCCATAAAAGCTGCACCAGATTATCAAGAGTATAAATAAACACATGCAGCTTTGAAGGTACCCCAGTGGCACGGCAGTTAAGTGCTTAGCTGCTGGCCAACAGGTTGCCATTGGAAGCCACCACCTGCTCCACGGGAGAAAGGTGTGGCAGTCAATGCCCAGGACACTTACAGCAACAGCCTGTCCTGGTTTGACTTCGCTCGTGGATGCAGACTCACTAGCTCCCAACTGGAACGCAGAGTTTTCACACCAAAGAACACACTGGTCTCCTGAGAGCACTGGGTTGATCTAAGAGGGAAGTATAGAAATTGGATACCCAAAAAGGGAGGACAAAGTAATGACATGGCTGGCTTACAAACTTCCATGGGTATGGGAATATGTTCATAAGAATATTTTGATAGGAAACATTTTTTAAAAAGAATATTTTGATAGGATTATGATGTAGGTATTCACATACTGCAATTATTACGCATAGAATAGTTTTGTTTCTATGAGTGTATAGAATATTATGTTTAAAAAGCCTGGAATATTTTGAATTTTCTGAATTTTAGTTTTTTCCTTTTAAGCACAAATATGATTTTACTATTGTCCTTTTTAAAAAAATTATATTTGACTAAAGAATGGTATATATGTGCCAAGTTGAGGACTGTGATAGTTAGGTTTTCTTGTGTCCACATGGTTCTTGTAGGAACCTGGAGTTTAGTGTATTAATGAGGTCACAGCTTGAATGGAGGACCGAGATAAATGGCTCTGTGAGGCCAGCCTCTTCCTGTCTCTTTCTCCTTGAAGGCAGGCCATATACACTCTCCGTTTCATCTTCCTGTTGACAAGCCACTTCAAGTCATGCTGATGGCAGCCAGAGCCCAGAATGTGTCTACCACTATTGACCTACAAGACTTTGCACCCACCCCCACCGGCCCGTGATCTTCCTCCATTCTGCCTCACTGCATGTGGCTGCACGACTCTGAAGGGGTATTTATGGACTAGTATTGGACTTATGGTGTAGAATCAGATTTATGGACTTGATCTGTACTAGGCTG